>NW_026511484.1:85000-228528 GCF_027579735.1 Bombina bombina
GGAGGAAGGGAGGGAGATTATTCTCACACTTATAGTCCTGAAAAAAGGCCTTAACTTCTGTTTTACCCCTATTTAAACTTTCTCCCTTAAAACCACCACCACGAACCTCCAACATTACATTAACAACCATTCACTTGTTCTGCTTTGGGGTAAAATAACTCTCCTCATATTCTTTGCTCTGGGGTGACTTTTGCTTAAATAAATATATGCTGAAAAACATAGGCACTGTTGGTTTGAAAATAATAATTGAAATTAATGATGTTATATACAATTTGAATTACATTGAATTAAACATGTTAATTGCATGAAAAGCAAAGTAATATAAAGACACGTGTTTTGAATTTTTCAGTTGGATAAGAAATTCCCAGTTGTATTCTGTATACTGTGTGATATTGGCCTATATTTATTATTATTTAACACAAATGCATATTACAGTATGGCCTGCAATCATAATGTTTACTCTGGTGAAAATGTATAAACATTTTAATACCATTCATTGATGTAAATTAGTATGAATTTTCTCTCAGAACATTGATTAATATTTATAGAGTTTGAAAGCTCACCATACATGAATTGTTTCAATTAAAGAACTTCAATACTTGATCAATACCTCATAAACAATTACACAAAATTATCTAAATATTTAAAGGGATATTAAAGTGTGAAAATAAATTGTACAATATGATACAGCATTTTATTATTGCGCTATTGCTTGTATATAACTATGTGTTTAACTCCTGCAAAGGGATTAAACACATAGTTAAAAACAGCTCCAGAGCAGCTAGTGGAAAACATCTGTTGAGCCAATGACAAGAGTGTGTATGCACCAATCAATGGCTAACTCCCAGTAGTGTAGGATATGTATATGTTATTTTTCAACAAAGGACACCAAGAGAAGAATGTAAATTTGATAGTAGAAGTTTAAAGTATCTTAAAATTACATAGCCCTATCTGAATAAAATTTTGTTTTGACTTCCATATCCCTTTAAATTTAAACTTCAATACATTTCCCCTTGTTAGTGCTGAGAAGCCAATAATTATATGGATACGTCATTAGCAGACACAAATGGGTTGAAACCACTGGAGGTTCAAAAATAATCTAGACTGTTGCTTTAAAAGATAAATTAAAGGACCACTCAATGCAGTAGAATTACATAATTATCAAGTTCATAATAAAAAGACAATATAATAGCACTTACTCTGAATTTCAAAGAAGCAGAAGATTTTTTTTTCTGACAAATTTATTTTTTTCTCCCATTTTCCGGCCCCCTGTATTATGTAACAGACATCAGCCAATCACAAACTAGTATACATATACCCTGTGAGCTTGTGCTTATGCTCAGTAGAATATTGTTCCTCAGAAAGTGTGAATATAAAAAGATTGTGCAAAATTTGGAAGTAAATTGGAAAGTGTCTTAAAACTGCATGTTCTATCTGGATCATAAAATTTTATTTTGACTTGAGGGTTCCTTTAAGAAAAAACTCAGAAAAAAACTCAGTATTTATTTTAAATTAACTGTTTGTAAAACACTTTTATCCCCACCAAACTATGTCCTAGATTCATAAAGAGCTCATAAAATTGCCTTGGGCCTTAGTTGTGAAGACAAGTTCATGTTATAAACTAATTGAGTATCAATGTAAGTCATTAGTTTCATAAATAGGTTTTATTGGATTTAGGCAAAAAAAAACTACATCACAACTCAAAATTTCCACAGTTCAAAGACATTTGTACCCTCCCCTCAACACACCCCTGAGTTGTGGGTTTAGTTCCATTATAATCAAAGGAGATGCATCTATCTCTCAAATGATCTATTGTTACTACATAGAACAAGTTCCAGTGTAAATGATACCAGCATCACAAAAGTATGCTTAAAATTAAATAAAGTGGAAAGAATACAACCTCTTTAAAGCAGCCCACTGTAGCATTTGCACAACAGAAAACGTTGAAAAAGAAAAAAGAGTTAAAAATGATACAACTTTATCAGCTTTGCAATAGTAAGACATAATTGTGAGATTAAATACTTCACAGAGATAATAGCAGGAATAAAAATTAGGGGGTGAATGTTTCTAAAAATTCGAAATTTAAAACGAATTTTGATACATTCGTTCATTTGAATCAAATTTTGAATGTTTATATTACATTCTAACATTCTATTTTCGAATTTTTCAATAAAATTCGAAAATATTTGTTTGAATAATAGAATGTTTAGCTATATATTCATTCAATTTCGAAATGTAATATTAGAATTTGAATGTGACATTCAAATTCGAAATAGTATTTCTAGTCTACAACTGTGTTTAATAAATGTAATATTCGAATTCGAATGCTACATTCAAATGTCACATTAAAATTCAAAATATTATTTCTAGTCTAATACTATATTTTTTAAATGTAATATTCGAATTTGAATGTGACATTGGAATTCAAATGTGACTCGAATTCAAAATAGTATTTCTAGTTTACAACTGTGTTTAATAAATGTGATATTCAATTCGAATGTGATATTCGATTCAAATGTGACTTTCAAATTCAAAATAGTATTTGTAGTCTAATACTGTGTTTTATAAATGTAATATTCAAATTGGAATGTGATATTCGATTTGAATGTGATATTCGATTTGAATGTGACATTTGAATTCGAAATAGTGTTTCTAGTCTACAATTGTGTTTTTATAAATGTAATATTCGAATTCGAAAGTGACATTCGAATTCGAATGTGACATTCGAAAACTGTAAATAACATTTGACAATCAAATTTTTAAGAATATTCGTTCTTATCAACATTCTATTATGTAAATAGAATTTATACAATAACATTTGTTCTAACGTTCAGATTCGAATATAAACACATTCGCCCATCCCTAATAAAAATTCTGCATGCTAGGCCTAGGTTTACATGAGAAACCTTTTGGTGAGAAACATGATCAGGCATCTGGAGTATCCCAGATACTCATGGTCATCCCAAGGTCAAACCACTTGTTTTGTCTGTGATGTTTCTGCAATGCAAGGCTATTTGTCTCTAACAATGAAGACGTGAATATTCTACATGTACAAATATTTACTTGTCATTTACCATGATTCAAGAGTGTTTCTGAAGTTGTTAACCGATAAATTTTCTTCTACAAATACCAAGATGCTGAACATTAAATTAAAATGATGCACAAATTAAAGTCCCAAGGTTATCAAGATGAAATGTTAAACTTAACTTACCTTGGAACAGATTACAAGTGGCACACTAATGATAGCACTGGTCAAGATACGCAATATCGCTGGACCACACTAACATTAGCCTGTGACTTGATATTACAAGTCCATGGTAATGTGGCTTTAGCAGAGAAGGGTTAGTGCAGCCTACATAGCTTTAGCAGAACCTATACTTTCAATAAAGATCCGGACACAATAACTTTTGCTCACAATACAAGTTAAAAGTTATACGCCTAGCTTACAAGTTTGAGTCAGGCAGGAAAGGGTCTACCGCTCACTTTTATTCCGCGACTCGAGGCTACCGCAAATCCCCTTACGTCAATTGCGTATCCTATCTTTTTAATGGGACTTGCCTAACACCGGTATTACGAGTCTTGGAAGAAGTGAGCGGTTGACCCTCTCCTGTCAAGACTTCTACCGCATTTAAAAGTCAGTAGTTAAGAGTTTCATGGGCTAACGCCGGAACATAAAGCACTTAACTAAAGTGCTACAAAGTACACTAACACCCATAAACTACCTATTAACCCCTAAACCGAGGCCCCCCCACATCGCAAACACTATAATAAAAAAATGTAACCCCTAATCTGCCGACCGGACATCGCCACCACCTACATTATACCTATGAACCCCTAATCTGCTGCCCCTAACATCGCCGACACCTACATTATATTTATTAGCCCCTAATCTGCCGCCCCAACGTCACCGCCACCTACCTACAATTATTAACCCCTAATCTGCCGACCGGACATCGCCACCACTTTAATAAATGTATTAACCCCTAAACCACAGCACTCCCGCCTCGCAAACACTAGTTAAATTTTATTAAACCCTAATCTGCCTGCCCTAACATCGCCAACACCTACTTACATTTATTAACAGAAAAAATCCAAAAGATAGGAAAAAAGTTGAAGGCTGCACAAACGAATTTGAAGATAAAAAGTATAAACTTTAATTAGTACATTTAAAATTCACAAGCACATTCTCAATTGAGTTACCCTAGCACACAGGGAGTAAGCTGCTCTCCGACGCGTTTCCTGCCCTCTAGGGGCACTTCATCAGGGATAGCAGCTGAATCCCTCATCAAACATTTATACCTGATTGTCAGTTAACCCTTGGTATACCAATACTACAATTCAAAATGACAATACATATTCTTATATGGTTATGCAACCTAGGTACAACATATCAGGATATAAATATAACATTCAAAACCTTATCTTAATTCGATAATTGTATACTTTAAAAATGACAATTTATTCTTTCAGATACTTTTAGCTGTTTCTATAATTTTCTTCATAGGGGAAATATAAAGCAAGTTTTACTTACATGACTAAGCTACACGTTATCTGTTTGTGAAAGATACTGGGTTGAAGCTATAATTTAAATTGGAGTGTATTTGATCTTAAGAAAGATTAGTGGAGTATAAAGAAATAAATACCTGATTTAATAGGTTTAATTTTCTTTCTTTCATGCATATGTATGCAATGACAAGTTGATCTAGATTAATATATATGAAATTCACGGCCTAATATATCTACATTCATTCACTAACATCCTAATGTGTAATGTAGTATAATGTGATGAGGACTCTAGAATATCCACAGTAGAAATTACTATGCACTAGTGGGATACATTGAATAACATAATGTTGTATTATACACCCCAGAAAAACTAGTAATATATATGTAAAGAATACTTCAATATTCACATCTCCAATAAATACATATATACAATGCATGGTATTAGATTAACGTAACGGCAATAGTTAAACACTCTGAGAAGACATTTTTAGGTGAACAGTATTTATTGCTATTCATATTTATATCCCTGTATATAATTGGAGATCCCAGATTTTATTCATCCCCTTAGGGTGACCAGTTTCCAATTTATGGATCCAAAAGGCTTCCTTTTTATTTAGTTTCGCCAATCTGTTACCTCCAACAATTCTCTTTGGTACTCTATCTATTGCTTGAAACTGAAAGTATGATAAGATTTTATCTATCATAGATTTGTTATAGGGATGGCCTTGTCTATGTTTAGCAAAATGCTTAGCTACCGGGGTTTTTGGTTCTAATGCTTCAATAGATAGAAGATGTTCACGGATACGGTCTTTGAGGGGTCTTATTGTTCTCCCTGTGTATTGACTCTCACAAAATTTACAAGATATCAAATATACTACATAGTCAGATTGACAAGTTAGATGTTGATATATTTTAAACTCACATTTTGTTATACGGGAATAGAACTTATCTCCAGTTTTTACATAATTACAACACTTGCATGGTCTTACCCCACACTTAAAGGTGCCATTCCCTGTTTTTAACCAACTTGCCTCTGAAGTAAGTTGTTTGTTTGGTTCAGAAAAATTTCTACTTATATGTTGACCTATGGTTTTTGCCCGTCTAGACACAAAGCTGACCCCTTTATTAGATAGATTCTTTAGAGAGGGTTCCTTTTCTAAAATTGGGAGGTATCTCTTAATGATTCTACAGATTTTATCGTATTGGTTACTGTATTGAGTAGAGAAAACTAAGTTATTCTCCATGATGTTAGTTTTCTTTTTATCTTTAAGTAAGCTCCCTCGATTCATTTGTTTAACACTCTCTTGTGTGACTTCCAATAGCTTTTTGTCATACCCTCTCTCCTGAAGTCGTTTTTTTAGGAGATCTGCATGTCTATTATAATCCTCAATGTTGCTGCAGTTTCTCCTAAGCCTAATAAATTGGCCTTTTGGGATTGCTTGTTTTAAGTGTTTTGGATGATTTGACTCTGCCCTTAAGATAGTATTTCCTGCTATTTCTTTTCTGTATGTTTCTAGGGTTACTACTTTCATTAGATTATCAATTTTAATCTTGAGATCAAGAAAATAAATATGGTCTTTTGCCCATTTCCATGTGAACTTAAGGTTCATGCTGTTATCATTGAGTGATTTAACAAATTTTTCTACTTGTGTGACATTACCCTGCCATATTATTAGCATGTCATCAATGAAGCGGGTATAAAATTTAATGTTTTCTTTGAAGCTATTTAGCTCACCAAAAATCTTAAATAACTCAAAATAACCTAAATAAATATTAGCATAAGAGGGGGCGAATTTCGCCCCCATAGCTGTTCCTCTATGCTGTAAGTAAATTTTACCCTTGAAAACAAAATAGTTTTGAGTCAAAAGAAAACCAACTACATCAACTAAATAACTGATAAACACAAAATCAAAATTAGTGTAAAATTTAAGAAATTCCTCCAATGCCAGTAGACCCTGATTTTGGGGGATACAGGAGTATAATGAGACAACATCTATTGTTACTAATAAGTAGGACTCATCCCATTTAAATCCATCGAGAGTTCTAAGCAACTGTTTAGTATCTCTTAAGTGGCCTGGCATTTTAGTAACAATAGGTTGTAGGTGCCCATCTACCCATTCTCCTAGTTTTTCTCCTAGTGTACCTATGGTGGAAATAATGGGCCTTCCAGGAGGTTTTAAAGGATTTTTATGAATTTTTGGCAAATGTTTGAAGGTAGATATTGTTGGAAATCTAACCAATAAAGACTCACCTAGTTTCTTGTCTAAAATACCCAATTTAATCCCCTCTTCCAAGATTATATCCAATTCTGTGATAAATTTTGTTGTAGGATTAAAGGTAAGGGCTCTATATGTTTCTCTATCATTAAGTTGTGTATAGGCTTCAGTCTCATAAGCTACTCTGTCCAAAACAACTATGGAGCCCCCCTTATCTGAATTAGTAATCACTAAGTCTTCATTTTTTTGTAGGTCACGCAAGGCCTGCCATTCAGTTCTAGATAAATTATTTTTTTGTTTTATTTTTCCAATCTCAATACCATGCAATTTTGTAATTTCTTGCTCAACAATAGTATGAAAAAGGTCAATATTTTCATTCCTAGATTGGGAAGGATAAAAATGTTTATTAGTGTGTTTCAGATTACTTTTGGGGATTATAAGATCCTGTTCATTATATCTTATACTATCTCTTTGTAATGATACAAGATTGGTAAGGTCACATAATTCATCAAAATTCATTCCCTCTATTCTCTCAATAGTTGGTGGGTCAATATGTGACACAATACAAGGAGTAAGACTAACATCACTATCTCTATCTGTTGAATCTGAGAAATGTTTTTTCAATGTTACTTTTCTCATAAATTTATTGAGGTCAACCAATACATCAAAGAGGTTAAAGTCATTTGTGGGGGCAAATACAAGTCCTTTCGCCAGAACTTTATGTTGATCATCTGTAAGTTGTATACTAGATAGATTGATTACATTTTGCCCCTCTGGCTCTTCACATTTTTTGACTCTCTATTTGCTCTACTTGGATATCTTGGTACTGACATACTCCCTTCTTTCTCTTTATTGAGATTGTTGATAGGTGTAACATCTTGTTTAACTATTTCTGAAAAGGATTTACGTTTAGTAGCTTCTTTTGGTCTTGCTCCAAGATCTCTTTCATTGTGTCGTTCCTCACTAATTTCAACAGGACTGATCATCTGTTCCAATTGGTTTACTTCTGAATCTTGTTCTGTTTCTGAAGATTCTGATAATTCTGCAGTTGTATTAAATGAGCTATCAGTTGCAAAACTGCTCTCACTGAAAGTGCCTTTTTTCTGTGTGGAATTTTTCTTTTTGTTCTTATTCTTATACCAGCCTTTCTTGTCATTTTTATTGTTATTTTTGTTCCCATATGTATTCTTCTCGCTGGTGTTCCAATTATAAACCACATTCAAGTCATAGTCCTTACAGTCTCGTTGGTAGTTATTTACCTTTCTCTCCATAATTTCTTTGTCCACTTTTTCCATAGTTTCATTAAACTGTTTCTGAAAAGTCTCAAACCTAGTATCCTCCTTAGTTTTATCAATTATTTCCTGTAGCTCTGTAAGGTCTGTAAGTACTCTTTCTCTTTCTATTTTTTTCTTGTCTAATAGCTTCCCCATCAGTGTCAAGGAACATTTGGTTAGGGTTTCATTCCAGTCATCCATGAAGGCTTTATCATCCCTTTCATTGGCTGGGTATTTTTTCATTCTGAGCCCTCTCGGGACTTTGTTCTCATTTATGTATAGTTGCAGGAATTCTATCTCCCACCAAAGTCTAAGTTCCTTGATACTTAATTTTTCTTTGCTTGAGAATAAATTGACAATGTCTCCCTGTGTGCATACTTGGGTATTAGTGCTCTTAATTAAATTCTCCAATTTTGTGCGCCTTGATTCAATATTACCATAAGCCATATTTAAAAAATTTCTAACAAGTCTCACAACTTTGTCAGTTTCAAGTTTATTTTGTTTTTAGAAGAAATATGTATTCCTTATGGTGGTATTCTTATGAAGAAAAAAAGGGAAAAGAAATCATAGAAAAAATTCAACATTCACACAAATTCTTCTAGAATACCAATTATAGCTTCTTGGTAGAGTATTATAATCCACTCTGTGGGTTTTGTCCATCTGAATGCTCATTAAATTTGATTTAATGTCCCTCTTACAGTGTATTGGTAAACCTAGGTATAATGAGGCTTGTTGTCCCTTTAAGAAGACATAGTGTTATTTTTGCTGTATATTCAATTCTAGTCACGATACTCAGTGCACAAACACAAGCAAAACTGCTAAATCACCAATATCAGGAGAGGAGCTTATATGTTAGTAAGCGTTTAACCGTGGCAAAAGATAAGAAATAAAGGATTGTACCTCTATCTTGAAGGTGGCACCCCGCACCGGAATCCGTAATGGCTAGGTAGCTCTCTGTGTCGGTCCGGTCCTACTTGTTGCAGGAAGGGGTAAAGAAAAACACTTCACGGCACTTTTTGGACTTCAATTCATAAATTAGTAAGTATGCTGTGAGCCTTTGGGTGTCCTGACAGTTCAGTCATATGTATGTTAAATCAAAGTGTTACAGTTGTCTCACGTAAACACAGTTCATAGATTTTGTGCATTCCCAGTAGTAATTCCGTTAAAGTATAACCCCATGCCGGTTCAAATAGTATAAAGTATCCGGTTCTACTCACCGCAGAGAGGGGATATACATGCCGGGCGCACCTGTATTCCAGCACCTTGATTAAAAGCCGCTCTCAGCATGAATACCACAGAGGGAAAAATAAAAGTTCAACTGTTTCCCAGCAGCGTTTTTTTTTTTTTTTTTTTACATTTATTAACCCCTAATCTGCCGACCCCAACGTCGCCGCTACTATATTAAATGTAATAACCCCTAAACCTAAGTCTAACCCTAAGTCTAACCCCCCTAACTTAAATATAATTTAAATTACACAAAATAAATTTAACAAAATTAAATAAATTATTCCTATTTAAAACTAAATACTTACCGATAAAATAAACCCTAAGCTAGCTACAATATAACTAATAGTTACATTGTAGATAGCTTAGGATTTATATTTATTTCACAGGCAATTTTGTATTTATTTTAACTAGGTACAATAGTTATTAAATAGTTATTAACTATTTAGTAACTACCTAGCTAAAATAAGTACAAAATTACCTGTAAAATAAATCCTAACTTAAGTTACAATTATACCTAACACTAAACTATCATTAAACTAATTACCTAAACTACTTACAATTAAATACAATTAAATTCAATAAACTAAATTACGAAAAAAACTAACATTAATTTACCGAAAATTTTTTTTTACAAGAAGTTTAAACTAATTATACATAATCTAAGCCCCCTAATAAAATAAAAAAGCCCCCCAAAATAATAAAATGCACTACCCTATACTAAATTACAAATAGCCCTTAAAAGGGCCTTTGCGGGGCATTGCCCCAAAGTAATCAGCTCTTTTACCTGTAAAAAAAGAAATACAACCCCCCCCAACATTAAAACCCACCACACACACACCCAACCTTACTCTAAAATGCACCCAATCCCCCCTTAAAAAAACCTAACACTACCCTATTGAAGATCACCTTACCGGGAGATGTCTTCACCCAGCCGGGCCGAAGTCATCCAAGAAGCCGGGCAGAAGTGGTCCTCCATCCGGCAGAAGTCTTCATCTGATCGGGGCAGAAGAGGTCCTCCATCCGGCATCTTCTATCTTCATCCTTCCGGCGCGGAGCGGCTCCATCTTGAAGACATCCAGCGCGGAGCATCCTTCCTGGCCGACGGACTAACGACGAATGAAGGTTCCTTTAAATGACGTCATCCAAGATGGCGTCCCTTGAATTCCGATTGGCTGATAGGATTCTATCAGCCAATCGGAATTAAGGTAGGAAAAATCTGATTGGCTGATGCAATCAGCCAATCGGATTGACCTCACATTCTATTGGCTATTCCAATCAGCCAATAGAATGCAAGCTCAATCCGATTGGATCAGCCAATCGGATTTTTCCTACCTTATTCCGATTGGCTGATAGAATCCTATCAGCCAATCGGAATTAAAGGGACGCCATCTTGGATGACGTCATTTAAAGGAACCTTCATTCGTTTGCCGGATGGAGGACCTCTTCTGCCCCGATCAGATGAAGACTTCTGCCGGATGGAGGACCACTTGTGCCGGCTTCTTGGATGACTTTGGCCCGGCTTTTAAGGGGGGATTGGGTGGGTTTTAGAGTAAGGTTGGGTGTGTGGGTGGTGGGTTTTAATGTTTGGGGGGGTTGTATTTCTTTTTTTACAGGTAAAAGAGCTGATTACTTTGGGGCAATGCCCTGCAAAAGGCCCTTTTAAGGGCTATTTGTAATTTAGTATAGGGTAGGGCATTTTATTATTTTGGGGGCTTTTTTATTTTATTAGGGGGCTTAGATTAGGGGTAATTAGTTTAAACTTTTTGTAATTTTTTTTTCTGTAATTTTGTTGGGGGTGTTTTCTTCGTAATTTAGTTTATTGAATTTAATTGTATTTAATTGTAGGTAGTTTAGGTAATTAGTTTAATGATAGTCTAGTGTTAGGTGTAATTGTAACTTAGGTTAGGATTTATTTTACAAGTAATTATTAGTAGTTAATAACTATTTAATAACTATTGTACCTAGTTAAAATAAATACAAAGTTGCCTGTAAAATAAAAATAAATCATAAGCTAGCTACAATGTAACTATTAGTTATATTGTAGCTATCTTATGTTTTTTTTATAGTTAAGTATTTAGTTTTAGATAGGAATAATTTATTTCATTGTAGTTATTTTATTTTGATATATTTAAATTATATTTAAGTTAGGGGGGTGTTAGGTTTAGACTTAGGTTTAGGGGTTAATAACTTTATTATAGTGGCGGCGACGTTGGCGGCGGCGGCAGATTAGAGGTTAATTAATTTAATATAGTTGTGGCAAAGTTGGGGGGGCAGATTAGGGTTTAATAATTATAATGTAGGTGTCAGCGATGTTGGGGGCAGCAGATTAATGGTTTATAAGTATAATGTAGGTGGCGGCGGTGTCCGGAGCGGCAGATTAGGGGTTAATAGTATAATGCAGGTGGCGACGATGTTGGGGGAGGCAGATTAGGGGTTAATAAATGTAAAATTAGGGGTGTTTAGACTCGAGGTTCATGTTAGGGTATTAGGTGCAGACATATTTTTTATTTTCCCATAGGAAACAATGGGGCTGCGTTAGGATCTGAACGCTGCTTTTTTGAAGGTGTTAGGTTTTTTTTCAGCCGGCTCAGCCCCATTGTTTCCTATGGGGAAATTGTGCACAAGCACGTTTTGCCATCTTACCGCTACAGTAAGCAACGCTGGTATTGAGGTTAGATGTGGAGCTAAATTTTGCTCTACGCTCACCTTTTTGCGGCTAACGCCAGGTTTAAAAAAACCTCTAATACCAGAGTTGGCTTAAGGTAGCGTTAGAAAAAATAGGAGCGTTAGAGCCGCAAGCCTTACCAACAAAAACTCGTAATCTAGCCGATAGTTTGCACTCAAGGGAAAACCAAGACTGCGCTAGAATATTTGTAAGAGTTAAAAAAAAATATTGAATTAAAATAAAATATTACATATATGCACACAGGTCACATATTGTTAAAATATTTTAAAATGGTTAAAATAGATATGGTATATAGCAAAATGTTTGGAAAGGGCTCTAATGTATAAATATCTGTATATAATTGTGTATGTGTGTCTAAAAATGTGTATGTGTGTATATATATATATCTGTTTATATTCAAATAGATATCTAAGTATAGATATATATATTACGAAAAAAATAATCAGTTGTATATAGAAATATATTTTAAAAATAAAAAGAGCATTTTCTTCTACGAGTAGAACATAGGAATGTAAATTATTCATAACACCTTCTAGTACAGTGTTGGGTTTGCCCTTTAGCGATTATAATAGTTTTTTGTTTTCAGCACGCCACATAAAAGGAAGAATGCATTAGTGAGTTCACAATATCTGAAGTTAGCGTACCTCAGCCTTTCGCTCACACAGTCACTTTTTACTTTCAATTTGTAATACATATGTTAATGGGGCTGCAATAATTTTTTTCTTTGAGCACAGCAAAAAATAAATTTAGCACGCTACTTGTAATCTGGTCCCTAGGGTTTTATATCAATCAGTTTTTTAATGAGTGTGCAGTATTCATATTGCATAATTATAGACTAATTCTATCTAAATTTCATAAAAAAAAAAAAAAAGTAATAAAAGCCATGGGGCCGATTTATCAAGCTCTGTATATGTTTCCTCGTGAGCCTTCAGGTTCGCAGGAAACAGACGTTATGAAGCAGCAGTCTAAAGACCGCTGCTACCTAACTTGTCCGCCTGCTCTGAGGCAGCAGACAGAAATGAACCCGATCAAAAATGATGAGGTTGATTGACACCCCCTGCTCGCGGCCGATTGTCCGCGAATCTGCAGGGGGCGGCATTGCACCAGCAGTTCCCAAGAACTGCTGGTGCAATGATAAATGCAGACAGCGTATGCTGTCAGCATTTATCGATGTGCAGCGGACATGAATACGCTACATCGTATCATGTCCGCTCACACTATGATAAATCTACCCCCATGTATTGACTATCTTTAACATTGTTCCACCGTTCTATAATTCCATAGTTTTTGTTACTCAAAGGTAATTGTTATTTTATCAAAAGAACATTGTAATTAGAATAAGTAAACACATTTTCTATACTACATGTTTGTTGTTCTGGAAAACAAGCTGAATGTTACCTTAGCCTACAAAATACAACGAAAAAAAATCATTTTTACCATAAATATGGAAGTGTTTTGACATGGTTCATATATCTTGTTTATCAATGTTTCTATGATAAGAAATTCCATAGTACTTTCTTGGTATATTATGGTATTCACAAAAAATATATAGAACTATATCATCAAAAACCTTATCTTAAACAAATTAATTTCACAAAGCAGACATGATTTTTTTAAAAAAAAGGTTGTAAAAGAATTTCAATCTTTAATAACAGATGAAGAAGATAAAGAATATTTAATATATTTTGCACTTAAAGGGACACTCAAGTCAAAATTAAACTTTCATGGTTCAGATAGGGCATGCAATTTTAAGCAACTTTCTAATTTACTCCTATGATCAAATTTTCTTCATTCTCTTGATAATTTTATTTGAAATGCAAGAATGTAATTTTAGATGTTAGTCCATTTTTGGTGAACAACCTGGGTTGTTCTTGCTGATTGGTGGATAAATTCATCCACCAATGAACAAGTGCTTTCCATGGTTCTGAACCAAGCAGATAGCTTAGATGCCTTCTATTTCAAATAAAGATAGCAAGAGAACTAAGAAAAAATGATAATTGGAGTAAATTAGAAAGTTGCTTAAAATTGCATGTTCTATCTGAATCATGATAGAAAAAAATTGGGTTCAGTGTCCCTTTAAGCAAGCAGAGTAGTCAGACAGGAAGAGTTCAATAACATTATGGCAATCCAGTACTTTAGGGGTTAAGCAAGCAGAGTAGTCAGACAGGCAGAGTTCAATAACGTTGTGGCAATCCAGAATACAGTGACAATCACACCCAGGAGCACACTAAGTAACACCTATACTTGGACAGTGATAGGTAGAAAGTGAGCAACTTACTTACTTTCCAATTTACTTCTATTATCTAATTTGCTCAATTCTTTAGATATCCTTTGTTGAAGAAATAGAAATGCAGATGTGTGAGCCAATCACACAAGGCCCCTAGGTGCAGCAACCAATCAGCAGCTACTGAGCATATCTAGATATGCTTTTCAGCAAGTGATATCAAGAGAATGAAGCAAATTAGATAATAGAAGTAAATTAGAAAGTTGTTTAAAATGACATGCGCTTTCTAAATCACGAAAGAAAAAAATTGGCTTTCATGTCCCTTTAACCTTCATTTTTGGTTATTCATTTCTTTGGTGTCTTTTACATCTTAAAAAATTGCAATTTATAACAACAAAATATGATATAAATTGAATAATTTTTTATACCATTAGGACTTTTGCAGATGATAATTTATGGGGGGTTTTAAGAGCCAGTTCTATCAGAATCTTGCTTTGTGTGCTAAATTATTATTACACTGGATACACGTCACTAAATTTAATATTCTACTTTGCAGAAATATCACACAGTAAAATTAATCTGTTAAAAGAAATTTTAACAGTAACAAACTGTGGATATTTTTTTTGTGCAGAAAGCATTCGTTTTATATATGGACGCTTTCAAACTGAAAAGAAATCTGTACTTGCCATTGGCAAAGTAGTGCTAATATTAGAAGATTGCCTGCAAGCAAATGAGTGACATTAAGCTAACCCAGATTTGAACTGACACACAATTCATATCACTTGTCCAAGATAGTGTAGTGCTGTTTTTTTCCCCCAGAAATTCAGCGTCCCAATTTCAGCTTTATTTCTTCCAATTTTATTTTATTCCTTCTTGGTCAGAATATAAAATATAAAGCAAATAAAAATATATGCAGATTAACACTCTTTATTACAAAACTGCTGCATAGTACCTGTACGGCAACTAGAACTATAGTACTTGGCTTAAGAAGACTGACGTGGCTTAGCTTGTAGGCTTTTCATTTAATTAGAAATTAATCTTCGAAATATGGAAATTCACTTTATTCTCTTTTAATTCAGAAATCTGTGGTTTGTTAGCAGTAATTGTTTTCAGTTCTCATAAATCTCAGACTAGTTTTATTTTCCTAAAACTTTGGATCTATACATAGACTGTAACATTGTATTAAAATATGTTATAATGAATATACAATACAGCTGTTGTTTTGCTTTGCATTGAAAAGTTATCAATATTTTTGTACAAATGTATTCAGTCAAGTTGATCAGAATACTGCATATTAGTTGATTCTAATCTTTCTGATTTTCTTTGTTTTACTATTTTGGGAAAAATGGGCAAAACCTTTTTTTATTAAAGGGATATGAATTCCACATTTTTTTCTTTCATGATTTTTAAGCAATTTTCTAATTAACTCCTATTATAAATTTTTCTTCATTCTCTTGGTTTCCTTATTTGAAAAAGCAGAAATGTAAGCTTAGGAGCAGGCCCATTTTTGGTTCAGACCCTGGGTAGTGCTTCTTGATTGGTGGCTACATTTAGCAGCCAATCAACAAGCACTACCCAGGTGCTGAACCACTAGGAATGTTAAAGTGCCATAAAAAATTGTGAGTTGTTAGCATATTTTAGAAGGGTCAATTAAGGTAAAGTGTGAAATTTTTTTTCGAACAATCTGCAAAATTACTTACACTTTTGTATTGCCAAGAGAAGCCTGCTTCACCCATACCTTGTGGTGTCATAAAACAAAAGTGTGTACATGAGGATAATTAATTCTGCAACAAAGGGGGTTGAGGAGGGGTAGACCTGCTATGCACTAACTAATGTAAGAAAATTATACTTTGTTTTTATGAAATATATGGAAACATATTGGGCTAGATTACAAGTGTAGTACTAAATTATCGCATGCCCGAAAACGGGAAAATATATATGTCTATATATGCATACATATGTGTTTATGTATTTATATGTGTATATGTATTTACAGACATGTATACAAATATAAACATAAATATATATGTGTATATATGTATACATATGTGTTTATGTATTTATATGTGTATATGTATTTACAGACATGTATACAAATATAAACATAAATATATATGTACACATACACACACACACGCATTTATATATATATATATATATATATATATATATATATATATATATATATATATATATAAGTTCATTGGAGCCCTTTGCAATTAAGTAGATAGAAAACATGTAAAACCATATTTATGCAATATGCATTTTTAATAAAGTGTTATAGTAAATATTTACTGTAAATATTTCACATTCCAATGTTCTGCACATAGCAGAATATGTTCTATATAGTTTTACATAGATATTCCTATATATATCTGTATATATTTATACCTAGAGATAATATATATATATATATATATATATATATATATATATACAAAATATATAACACACAGAGAAAGTCCAGCACTCACTTGCAAGCTCTCAGCTAAGATTAAAAGCAAAAATGGAAGGTTTAGTTACCGCATTTGGCCAAATGGGACAAGGTACCACATCAAGGCCCCTTCCAAAAACCTGGGACCCTAAAACAGCCACACAATGCAAGCTCTCAATCCAACAAACTGGGAACAAGTAAAGGGTGCACATGGATATATAATCACCCCAGACATATACAAAACATGAAAGGGGACTGCACTCTCAGACCGGACCAGGAACACATAAAATGACCCTGCAACATGCTCAGCCCTGGGTGCTCAATGGCACTCACAGGAAGCTGTGCTATCCCCAGAGTCACAGGCAGTTAACCCCAAACAGGTCTGGGTACAGGAACCATAGGGAAAATTACAAAACAAATTAATACAACACACAGAGAAAGTCCAGCACTCACCCACAAGCTCTCAGCTAAGGTTAAAAGCAAAAATGAAAGAGCTAGCTACCACATTTGACCAATTGGTACAAGCCCAGGTTCCACGTCAAGGTCCCTTCCAAAAACCTGGGACCCTAAAACAGCCAGACAATGCAAGCTCTCAATCCAACAAACTGGAAACAAGTGAAGGGTGCACAGGCTTATGTAATCACCCCAGATATATACAAAACACGGAAGGCGACTGCACTCTCAAACCGGACCGGGTAAACATCCTATGACCCTGCAACATTCTCAGTCCTGGGTTCTCACTGGCACTCATAGGAAGCTTTGCTGTCCCCAGTGTCACAGGTAGTTAACCCCAAACAGGCCTGGGTGCAAGAACCATAGGGAAAATTACAAAACAACTTAATGCAACAAACAGAGAAAGTCCAGCACTCACCTACAAGCTCTCAGCTAAGATTAAAAGCAAAAATGGAAGGGTTAGTTACCGCATTTGGCCAAATGGGGCAAGCCCATGTGCCACGTCAAGGTCCCTTCCAAAAACCTGCAACCATAAAACAGTTACACAATGCAAGCTCTCAATCCAACAAACTAGGAACAAGAGAAAGGGGGCACATGCTTATGTAATCACCCCAGACACATACAAAACACCGAAAGGAGCTGCACTCTCAGACAGGACTGGGTACACATCCCATGACCCTACAACATGCTCAGCCCTGGGTACTCACTGGCACTCACAGGAAGCTGTGCTGTCCTTTCCATTTTTGTTTTTAATCTTAGCTGAGAGCTTGTAAATGAGTGCTGGACTTTGTGTGTTGTATTAATTTGTTTTGTAATTTTCCCTATGGTTCTTGCACCCAGCCTGTCTGGGGTCAATTGCCTGTGACTCTGGGGACAGCACAGCTTCCTGTGAGTGCCAGTGAGCAACCAGGGCTGAGCATGTTGCAGGGTCATTTTATGTGTATCTGGTCCAGTCTGAAAGTGCAGCCCCCTTCCGTGTTTTGTATATGTCTGGGGTGATTACATAAGCCTGTGCACCCTTCACTTGTTCCCAGTTTGTTGGATTGAGAGCTTGCATTGTGTAGCTGTTTTAGGGTCCCAGGTTTTTGGAAGGGACCTTGATGTGGTAGCTGGACTTGTCCCATTTGGCCAAATGCGGTAACTAACCCTTTCATTTTTGCTTTTATTCTTAGCTGAGAGCGTGTGTGTGCTGGACTTTCTCTGTGAGTTGTATTAACTCTATGGTTATTGCACCCAGACCTGTCTGGGATTAACTGCCTGTGACACTGGGGACAACACAGCTTCCCGTGAGTGCCAGTGAGCACCCAGGGCTGAACATGTTGCAGGGTCATGGATGTGTACCCAATCCAGTCTGAGAGTGCAGTGCCCTTCCGTGTTTTGTATATGTCTGGGTGATTACATAAGCCTGTGCACCCTTCACTTGTTCCCAGTTTGTTGGACTGAGAGCTTGCATTGTGTGACTGTTTAGGTGTTTTGTATATGTATATATATATATATATATATATTGTAGCAAAAGAACATGATATTAAAACCCAATTCTGAAAAAGTTAGGACAGTATGGAAAATGCAAACAAAAAAAAAGAGTAATTTGAAAATTCAATTCACCATATACTATTCTCAAAACACATAATTAACACATTATTTGATGTATTTTTGAAAATATACACTCATTTCAAATCTGATGACTGCAACATACTCCAAAAAAGATGGGACTGTCAACTGTTTACCACTGTGTAGCATCACCTGTTCTTTAAATAACACTTATTAAGCATTTGGACACTAAAGACACCAGTTGGTTAAGTTTAGCAAGCGTAATTTCCCCCTATTCTTCCATTATGCATGTCTTCAGCTGCGCAACTGTAGGGGGCCTTCAATTCCTTATTTTGCACTTCATAATGCGTCACACATTCTCAATCAGAGACAGGTCAGGATTGCAGGCAGGCCATACTAACAACTGCACTCTCTGATTATGCAACCATGCTCTTGTAATATGGACAGAATGTGATTTGGCATTGTCCTGCTGGAAAATGCAGGGACGTCCCTGGAAAAGACGACGTCTGGATGGCAGCATATGTTGCTCCAAAATCTATACATATGTTTCTGAATTAAAGGGATAGTAAACCCAATTTTGTTCTTTCATGATTCGGACAGAGCATACAATTTTAAGCAACTTTCTAATTTACTCCTAATATCAATTTTTCTTCGTTCTCTTGCTATCTTTATTTGAAAAGGCAGGAATGAAAGTTTTGGAGCCAACCTATTTTTTGTTCAGTACCCTGGATAGGGCTTGCTGATTTAGCCATCCAATCAGCAAGCACAATATTTCCATAGCATAAATAACATCTTATTTTTAAGCTTCCATTGCATCTTGCAGGGTGTGTTGTTAATTCCATATACAAATCAAACAGAGCAAGGCATGTTCATAGTCAGAGGAAAAAGAAAAATAACAAATACATTTAAACCTCTTACTCCTTGTCAATACGCAGTGAACATCACATATTACATAATTCCTTATTTATACTATTTGGATATATTTCACCAATAAAACAAAAACAGGACAAGACCAAAACAGAACGAAACAAAAAAAAAGTCACTAGTCTCTGGGGAATTTGTTTTGATCTAATGCTGTTTCTAAAAATACAGAGCCCTTATAAGGGGAAATCACCTGGATTTTCATTTTTCTTGGATATGAAAGGATTAAGCTTTTCCATTTATTAAAAAAGCTTTTAATTTTAGCGATATCAAATTGCTCCAAGATTAATTGATCGTTTATTTTCTTTACAAGCTCAGCTGACATAGGCGCTTTTTTAGATTTCCAATATTTTAATATTAAAGTCCTTCCGTTAAGTATAACCAAGTTTACAAAACATTTACTTGTTAAATTCTTGGACTCAGCCAACAGAAAAAATACATTTTTATCCTGAATCTTTAAAGGACTTTGTATTATTTTACTCATACAAAATTCAATTTTATTCCAGTATTTTTTTATTTTGGGGCAATTCCACAAGCAGTGATACAGATCAGCAGCCAAACTACACCTTTTGCATGCACTACCATTGTTAACCCACTTTGATTTCAGATATGGTGTAATATAAGCTTTATTTATTATTTTAACATGTGATTCTCATAATGTAGTAGTTATTATAGCTTCCTCAACCATCTTGAAACTCTTCTGGATTATGTTAGTAGAATTTTTCCAACTCGCTGCTCTTTTATCAATATTTTCTTGCCCCTGATATGCCTTCACTATTTTATATAACAAAGAAATAGAGAAATTGCCTGCTTTATATAAGCCAATCACTGGTTCTATTCCTTCTCAACCTGTTTCAGCTAAAGTTTCTTTCATAATTTCATCAAATAGGTGCTGTATCTGGAGATATGTGTAAAAATCTTTATTTAACAGATTAAAATCCCCTTTTTAATTCTGCAAAGACCTTACATCTGTCTTCATCTTTCTACTTCAACTGTTGAATATAGGTCAGACCCTGTTGGTTCCATTGCGTAAAAAAATTTGAGCTAAAAGCTGATATAAATTTAAAATTTCCAATGATTGGTAGATATTTAGAAAAAGACAAATTTAGTTTCATAATTTTTAGAATTTTTTGCCATGCCTTTATTACGTTACTCAATACAGGTAAATATTTGATCCTCACAGGCAATTTGTTCCCTGTGAAATAAAGTATGGCTTTTAGTGAATAAGGTGCCACCAAATGATTTTCTAATCTAGGCAAAGGGGCCTATTTATCAAGCTCCGGTCGTTACTCAATACAGGTAAATATTCGATCCTCATAGGCAATTTGTTCCCTGTGAAATGAAGTAGGGCTTTTAGTGAGTAAGGTGCCACCATCTGATTTTCTAATCTAGGCAAAGGGGCCCATTTATCAAGCTCCGGATGGAGCTTGAGGGTTCGTGTTTTTGGCGAGCCTGCAGGCTCGCCAGAAACACCAGTTATGAAGCAGGGGTCTAAAGACCGCTGCTCCATAACCTGTCCACCTGCTCTAAGCAGGCAGACAGACATTGCCGCAATTCAACCTGATCGAGGATGATCAGGTTGATTGACATCCCCTTGCTGGCAGCCGATTGTCCGCAAATCTGCAGGGGGTAGCGTTGCACCAGCAGCTCACAAGAGCTGCTAGTGCAATGCTGAATACAGAGAGCATATTGCTCTCCGCATTCAGCGAGGTCTGTCGGAACTAATCCGCACTGTCGGATCATGTCCGACAGATCTTTGTTAAATAGGCCTCAAAGTATAATACTCATTGTCATTTATCCAGTCTAGGGCTATTTTCCCTAAACAGACAATATTATAAAGTTCGATATATGGTAGGGACAGACCTCCATCGGATCTTAGAAAAGAGAGCTTTTTAAATGCAATTGATTTCCTTTTCTGTCCCCATAAAAATTGTAGACAACATTTTTTAAATTCTGCTAGATCCCTGTTTTTAATAAAAAAAAGGTAAATTTTACATCATATACAAAAGCTTTGGAAAAATCATAATTTTACCAAATTTATCTTGCCAAAGAGAGACAGCTGGAATTTAGACCAGTTTAATAGGTCCCTATATATTTTATCAAACAGTTGGGGATAGTTCATATCATACCATTCGTTGGGATTTTTATTGGGATTTTTCATACAAGTTCTTGTTTTATATAGCCATAGAATTTCTGACTTAGTAGGATTTGGTTTATATCCAGAAAAGGCACTAAATTCCTCCATAACATTATTTAAAATTGGAATATTTTTTTCTGAGTCTCGAATAAAGACTAATAGATCATCTGCATAAAGCAGTAATGTACTTTTCCTTTGTCCTAGCCATATTCCCTCTAGATCTTTCCTCAAAGCAATTGCTAACGGTTCTATAGCTAGATTAAATAAATATGGGGATAATGGACAGCCGTGTCTAGATCCTTTTTGGAGCGAGAAATTAAAAGTAGGGATGCCGTTCACTAGAATAGCTACTGATGGGTTTGTATAGATCACGTTTATAAAGTTTTTTTAGTCACTGTTCAGGAGCGAAATGGGTCTATATGCATTTATATCTGTCGGGTCTTTATCTTTTTTTAATATTAGCGATATTAGTGAAGCATTAAAATAACGTGACTGCATATTATTTTGTACATAATATTTGTTAAACACATGTTGTAAAGTTGGGACAATTTCTTCAGTGAGTATTTTGTATAGTTCAATAGGTAACTGATCTGGGCCTGAAGCTTTATCTAACGATGAGGACTTAAAAGCTTGAATGATTTCTTTCTGTGTTATCTCTGCGTTTATGGTGTTTAGCTGTTCTATAGAGATCTTAGGACTTGGATTCTTGCCCAAAAATCAATTTTTGCTTGTAAATTGATTTCCCCTTTTGAATACATTTTTTGGAAAAAATGTGCTATGTAGTTTCTTATTTCCTGCACGTTGGTGCACCTTTCTCCGTTGATATTAAGGGTTTCAATAACCTGTCTTTTTCTTTTAATTCTTTCAAGATTTGCCAGCGATTTCCCTACTTTTCCCCCATATCTAAAAAAGCTCTAGTCCTCAACTCTTCCTGTACCCTTCTTTGTGTTAAAAACACTTCTCTTTCCTTTTTACTCTCCATATATTTCTCCCAAAGTTTTTTATTAGCAGAATCACTTATAAATGAGTTATAGGAGTTACGAAGGCGCTGAGCTAATAATATATCTTTAGCTTGCTTTCTGTGTTTATTTTGCACTATGTAAGCTTTAATTTAGCCTCTGACTACTGCCTTAAATGTCTCCCACGTTAGTTCACTGTTCTCTAAATGGGTATAGTTGAATTTGGAGAACTCTCTCTATTTTAGTTTTAACCAATTTTTAAATGGATTATTTGCGTAAAGGTATTTTGGGAAATGTTGTTAGTGTTTAATTTCTTAATATTCAGTTTCAGAGTCACAACTGCATGATCTGAAAATATTATTTCATTTATTCCTGCAGACATCTCTAAATTAGTGACCCTTTCAGAAATCAAGAAGGCATCTATTCTAGACATTGTTTTATATGATGAACACGTATATGCTCTATTGTGTGGATTTTGGAGTCTCCATATATCACACATTTTCAATTCTTGACAATTTTTTTTAACAATTTGGCTTCATGCTTACTATTTTTATTTAGGGAAGGCTTTATTCTATCCAAAGCTGGGTGCATAACAAAGTTAAGGTCTCCTGCAATGATTAAATTCTTTGAGCAATGCGGAATCAATTTTACTTGCAGATTATCCCAAAAAAAGTTTATCTAACTTGTTGGGTCCATAAACATTGCATAATACTAATTGGACTTCCTCTACCTCCAGCTATATTATATCTCTCCTCTTTGTCTAAATCTAATTGCAAAATTTGTAAATCAAATTTTTATTAAAAAGGATTGCAACTCCTTTTTTTCTATTAGTACATGGTGTTGCTATCACTTCCCCCACCCATCCAGTTCTTAGTTTATTTAGCTATTTTTCTTTCAGATGAGTCTCCTGAATTAGGGCAATATCAGGTTTAGCTTGTCTAAGATGTTTCAAAATATTTTTCCTTTTCTGGGGCAAAGTAATTCCGCCTACATTCCAGGACACTAATTGGATGCTATCTTTCATTCTAGATTACTAAAATAAATTTGTTATAGAGAGACTAGTGCACAGCAAAACAAAGCAAAACTATACAAAACAAAACTTAACCAAAAACAAAAGCAAAACAGAACAACACAAAATAAAAACCAAGTAAAAATAAAACAAAACACGACTTCCAACCCGGGGACTCTGCCCCTAAAACAAATATATACATCAGATGTATTTTTTTTGTTATACTCTTCAACTTGTAGGTAATAGCCCACTTATTCTCAGTTTGCTTTAGTACATCTATAATAATCAATGTAAAAATACAGAGAGCAGGGACTATCAGCATTTATAAATTCACCGTAGACTAGCTACTCATATTTGTATACCTTGTCCTTTTTTATTCAGAAATTCCTGTGCCTCATCAGGGTTATTTAGCAGAAACATTCCATTAGCCGTAGTAACTTTAATTTTGACTGGATATATAATGGTTGCTTTAAAACCATCTTTAATCATTCTGGTGCAAATAGGTGTCAATTCACGTCTCCTCTGGGATGTTTCAGCCGAAAAATCCTGGAATGATAGTATATTTATTTCCTTAAATACAAAAGGGAAATGATTTCTATAATGGCTCAGAATGTTCATTTTATCCTGATAGTTCAAATATTTAACTATAATGTGTCTACCCTTAGTATTAGTTTCGGCAGACTGCCTGACCGCCCCTAGTCTGTGCACTCTTTCTACTGGGATAGGGGCATTTCTTGTATCTAAACCAAGACTTGATGGTAGCTCAACTGAAACAAATTTTAGGAGATCTTGGAACTCTATAGACTCTGTGATGCCGATAATTCTAACATTATTTCAACGGGAGCAGTCTTCCAGCTCTTCTAGTTTAGCTTGCATAGACTTAGTCTGTGAGGACTGTTCTCTAATTGTTGTTCTTGTTGATGGTTAGAATCTTCTAGGTCTGAGATTCTTTGCTCAGCTTCCTCTAGTCTATTTGCAAATTGTTTAACTTCAGACGATAATATCCCTAGGTCCCTGCAAATTTGGTCAAATTGTGGCATCATTAACTCTGACATTTGTTTAACTATGTCTTGTGTTACTATGTTTTCCATTATAGTGTTTGGAGCAAGGGTGACAGGTTCATTTAAGTTGTCGTTGCTACTCCTAAGCTTTTTCTCTTTAGCCTTTGATGTAATAGCGGGTGATTTAGTTTTATTCTGGGTAATACATTTATCCATAAGTGACAAAATAGCTTATGTGAAAAAAATGCACGGCAATATAACTGCAAGAAATATTGTTCTTTGTGAGAAAAAAAAAGAAGAAAAAAAATAGAAAAAATAAAAAAATAAAATAGTGACACAAATATGGGGCTAGTGGATTTAAGTGAATAACTACTTTGTATGTTATTACGTGTAATTTACTTAGTGGAAGTGCTTAAGTGTTAAAGCTAGGCATCAAGGACTTCCATATACATATAGTTTGGGGTAGTATTTTTTTGTATTTCTATCTACTTCTATCTGAAGGGGTTAACTCTTGTTGTCCCGCTACTCCAACAGATTGCAGCGAGTAGTAAAATCCAATCCCTACGTACTTGTGTCTACTTCTACTATGTCCTCCCCTATCTGCTTAATGAGTTAAATTCCAAGCTCAACTTATGATGAGACACATATCTAGTTTACTCAGGCCATCATTCGATTTGTATCAGATTGTAAACAGATCACATTGAGTAATTCCTTCACTCTTCAAAATATGAATATCTATCTATCATCTATCTATAATCAATGTATCAATCTGTATATCATCTATCTATGGCCCCTATTTAAGAAAGTCTGGCAGACCTGATCCGACAGTGCGGATCGGGTCTGCCAGACCTCACTGAATACGGCAAGCAATACGCTCGCCGTATTCAGCATTGCACCAGCAGCTCACAAGAGTTGCTGGTGCAATGCCGCCCCCTGCAGACTCGCGGCCAATGGGCCGCCAGCAGGGGGGTGTCAATCAACCCGATCGTACTCGATCGGGTTGATTTCCGGCGATGTCTGTCCACCTGCTCAGAGCAGGAGGACAGGTTATGGAGCAGGGGTCTTTGTGACTACTCCATTCAGAGCTTGATAGATAGGCCCCTATCTATCTATTTATCATCTATCTATCTATCTATCTATCTATCTATCTATTGAATCTATATTTCTGCTATGTAAATCATGGAAACAACAAACACCACCTAATATTAAACCTTACAAAATCAGATTTGATTTAAATTAAAATAACAGCTGTAGTAGAGTTTAGCCTATTACCAAAGTATTTAGTATGATGAAATAATTATTTGTCTTAATGGAGAACAATGCAGTGGTTATTACAATAAAAATTAACAACAATATCTCCTAAAGAGTCCTCAATCAGCCTTAAGAATTTATGACCTATGAGTTCATTGGCAAAGTCTAATAACAAAATGCTTGGCAAATTGTGTTCTAGAATTAAAAAGCCAACATGTCCAAAGATAACAATGTCTATACTGAAAGGAAATCATTCTACTCAGTTTTACCCAACACTAATATGGTAAATGTTTAAGAGAAAAAAAATCAGGAAATTTGTTAAAACGTAGAAGAAGAAGTTTTTTAATGCAAATATTGTCTCTAAAAAGTAGCCAATAGAACCCACAATGTAGTGATTGTGGAAGAGTGTTGACATTCTATATGTTGATTTAAATTAGCCTAAATATATGCATAGTTATATTGTGTGTGCTTTAAACCTGTAATTGTTGTGGATCATGACCGTACATTGTAGAAAGTTATTTAAAGGGCTAATTTTGGTTTTGTGATTCAGGCAGAGAATGTCATTTAAAAAATAAGGTTTTCATTTATTTCTTTTATCAAATTTACTTAGTTCTCATGGTATTTTTGTTGAAGATATATCTGAATAGATAGCGTGCACATTTCTGGAGCAGTACATGAGAGGAAACACTACTGCCACCTACTGTTTTTGCAAACAAAAATACATTTGATAATAGAAGTTGGAAAGTTTTTTAAAAATGTATAATATATATATATGTATATATATATATATATATATATATATATATATATATATAACTCCAATAGTAAGCGCACCCCAAAGGTCTTAGCAAAATATCACTTTAATGTGAACGTTTTCGAGTCGAAATGACTCATCCTCAGACAAGCAAACAGTGTACAGTTGCACTTACCACCAACACAGCTTTAAACATTTCAGAACAGGACGTCACACTCTACACAGTAGACACGTCCCAAAGTGGGCATCATCATCCGTGTCAGCATTAGTCTGAACAGAACACCCATAATGTGGACATAATGATCCTAATACAAAGAATATAAAAAATACTAATAACAACAATGCGGTAAGTAACGGTACTGGAGGAACCAAATCAAATGTCAGATAACTGATAACAAATGGGTAAACCTGCGTCGACCTGTGCAATCAAGCCATGTATATCCAGTAACAACACGGAAACTGTCAACAGCATAAGCCAGCAAAGAACAGATGATATTGTACACACAGGTGAACATCAGGCAGTCTCAATAATAAGGAAACAAGCAAACAGGAAATATTAGTAAAACTAATAAAAGTGTTTGAACTAGTCTCCCTTTACAAACACTCTATTGAGCCGTAGGCTGTGTCACCAACCAGTGTGCTCAAACATAGCAAAAGTAAGAAGCAGAGAGAATATATATAGATATAAATCTCTCGAAAAACATCAATAGACAAATAGATAATGGCTCTCCGTTAAATATTGAGACAAAAAGTTTTTTATCCATTAAAGAAAGGTTTGCCAGTCCAGGTGTACATTTAGACCCTTTGGCATGATGTTTTCAAGTTGAAAGGTCCATCTGGCCTCTCTCTGAAGCAAAAGTCTATTACAATCACCCCCCCCCCCCTAGTCATATGGGGGACATGATCAATAATAGTGTACTTCAAATCCGTAACTTTATGTTGGCATTCCAGGAAATGTCTGGCCACCGGTTGTTCCAAGCACCCCTTCTTCAGGGCTGTACGGATGGACGAGTGATGGTTCACCATCCTTGTCCGGAGATCATCCGAGATCTTGCCCACATAGTAAAGACCACAAATGCAATGTGTAATAAATACACAATGTAGGTTGTAGTACATGTGAGGTGGTACCTATGTTTATAGACTTTACGTCTATGAGGGTGGGTAAAGGATGGTCCCGTAATAAGCCCTCTGCAGGTAACGCAACCCAGGCATCAGAAGACACCCGGTTTCTTAATGTCCAGCCAAGTAGACTGTTTATAACATTGGATAGGATCAGTTTTGATCAGGAAATCTCTCAAAGAGATCATCTGAGTAAGTGGAAGGGACTTATCTGTTGTGATAATATCCCAATGCTTATTAATCACATTCAGGAGTGCTTTCTTGCCACCAGTGTAGGTAGTAACGAATGTCATGCGTTTCTCTTGAGCATTTATTCTCCCTCCTAGCCCCTCAAGTAGTTTAGAGCTCTGGGTTTCCAATAATTTATTAGGGTAGTCCCGCATCCGGAACCTTTGGATCATCTCACCAAGTTGCGTTTCTCTATTACTCTCCTCTGTGTTATTCCTCACTTCTCTCAATAGTTGCGATTTTGGAAATGCTTATTTCAGTGCTGGCGGGTGACAGCTGGTGAAATGTAGTAGTGAATTCTTGTCTGTATTTTTGCGGAACAGAGTGGAGTGTAGTTTACCTTGAAGTTTGTATAAACAAATATCTAGGAAGTCTATTTGTCCCATATCGTATTGCATCTTAAATTTTAATGCATGATTTTCAAGGTTAAGATTCATGAACCATCTTTCCAAGTCTTCTGAGGAACCTGTCCATAGCAGAAACAGATCATCTATATACCTTTCAAAAAAGGTGATTTCCTCCACTTGCAATAATACAGTTTTGAACTCTTCAAACCAGGCCATGTATAAATTGGCGTACGATGGGGTCACATTGGACCCCATTGCCGTCCCTGTAAGTTGGAGATAGAACAGCTGCTCGAATCGGAAGTAATTAGTGGTGAGACAGATCTCCAGGAAATAAAGGAGAACCTCTGGAGGTGGACCTATGTATGGAAATCTGGAAAGATGAAAAGCAATTGTCTGATATCAAATGGGTAAGCCTGCGTCGACATGTGCCATCAATTCATGTATATCCGGTAACAACAAGGTTACCTAGGAAACTGTCAACAGCATAAGCAGGCAAAGAACAGATAATATTGTACACACAGGCGAACATCGGGCAATCTCAATAATAAGGAAACAAGCAAACAGGAAATATTAGTAAAACTAATAAAAATGTTTGAACTAGTCTCCCTTTACAAACACTCTATTGAGCCGTAGGCACAATGAGTATATTATAAATAGACAATACAGGGTTACTATGGTAACCAACAAATGAGCCCTCACAGTGGGCAAGGGTAGTAGAAGAATACAATATGCTCAGTGTGCTCAAACATAGCAAAAGTAAGAAGCAGAGAGGATATACAACAGCAGAGAGAGTATAGAAACATTAAAAAGATCAAATCTAAGGCACATTACAAAGAATATATCTATATATATATAAAAAATCTCTCGAAAAACAAATAGATAATGGCTCTTAGTTAAATATTGAGACAAAAAGTTTTTTATCCATTAAAGAAAGGCTTGCTAGTCCAGGTGTACATTTAGATGCTTTGGCATGATGGTTTCAAGTTGAAAGGTCCATCTGGCCTCTCTCTGTCTCAACTGTCTGATGACAGGACCTATAGATTGTTGCAACATGATCCGACTATGCTGTATAAACAACAGCTTGACCATTACATCTCATTGACACATAATCAAGGCTTCATTGAAAAAGATACAAGCTTGTTTTTGACAACTATCCATCCACAGATTCCAGTATTTTATACCTTACCAAAAATCCACAAACAACTGCAACACCCTCCGGGTAGACCCATAGTCTGGGCTATTGGGTCTTTGCAACAGCCTTTAGCCATCTATGTTGATTCATTCCTACAATGATTAGTTCAACACATGCCATCCTATTTAAGGGACTCAGCTACTTTATTGGATCAACTGACAGAAATGGGACCAATAGGTGAGGGTGTGCTCCTTGTCACTTTGGATGTAAGAAGCTTGTATATGGTGATTCCCCATTCTGAGGGCCTACAGGCTATTGTTTTTCATCTTTCCAGATTTCCATACATAGGTCCACCTCCAAAGGCTCTCCTTTATTTCCTGGAGATCTGTCTCACCACTAATTACTTCAGATTTGAGCAGCTGTTCTATCTCCAACTTACAAGGACGGTGATGGGGTCCAATGTGGCCCCATTGTACACCAATTTATACATGGCCTGGTTTGAAGAGTTTGAAACTGGATTATTGCAAGTGGAGGACAACACCTTTTTAAAAGTTTTATAGACTATCTGTTTCTGCTATGGACAGGTACCTCAGAAGACTTGGAAAGTTGGTTCACAAATCTTAACCTTGAAAAGCATGCATTAAAATTTAAGATGCAATACGATATGGGACAAATAGACTTCCTAGATGTTTGTTTATACAAACATCAAGGTAAACTACACTCCACTCTGTTCCGCAAAAATACCGACAGGAGTTAACTACTACATTTCACCAGCTGTCACCCGCCGGCGCTGAAAAAACATTGTCAAAATCGCAACTATTGTAGTGAGGAATAACACAGAGGAGAGTAACAAAGAAAACACAACTTGGTGAGATGATCCAAGGGTTCCAGATAAGGGACTACCCTAACAAATTATTGGAAACCCAAAACTCTAAACTACTTGAGGGGCTAGGAGGGAGAATTAATGCTTAAGAGAAATGCATGACATTCGTTACTACCTACACTGGTGACAAGAAAGCACTCCCGGATATGTGATTAATAAGCATTGGGATATTATCACAATGGAAAAGTCCCTTCCACTTACTCAGATGATACCCCCATGGATTGGTTATCGTCAAGCAAGATCTTTGAGAGATTTCCTGATCAAAACTGATCCTATCCAATGTTATAAACAGTCTACTTGGCTGGATATTAAGAAACCAGGTGTCTTCCGATGCCTGGGTTGCGTTACCTGCGAAGGGCTTATTATGGGACCATCCTTTACCCACCCTCATAGCCGTAAAGTCTATAAACATAGGTACTGCCTCACATGTACTACAACCTACATTGTGTATTTATTACACTGCATTTATGGTCTTTACTATGTGGGTGGGATGTGGAAAAAGTGCCTAATAAGTACCTATGGCCTAGGGAGAGGTGCACCTAGCAAGCACCTAGAGAACATACTAAATATGAAAAAGCCCAAGGCACCTACCGAGGGAGGCAGGTACTAACACACACTAATATGGATTAAAATTATTTATTAATAGCATATGAATGTTTATATAATAAAAAACAATTAATAATAAAAAACAATTAATAAAACCAATATTTCATGGATCCATGATGGTTTAACAATGATTTGATAAAACAAGATATAGAAAAATAAAATCGAAATTACAAATAAAAACAAATAAAAACAAGCAGGAAATGACAGTGATGTGAACACAGCACTGGAAATAGTGAACTTGTAAGTCCACTGTACAATGTAGAGATACAGCTGTGGATATCGTAAACTTATAGGTCCACTGTACAATTTCAGACAAAGGATAAAACCTGCGAGTACTATAATGATCTGTCGTGTTCCTATTTGTGCCAAAAATGATGGGAATCCAATAGGTGTTCCAAAGTGTTAGTAAAAAATCGTAGAAAAGTGATAAGTGAAAACAAGTGAACAAATGGGGGGTCCAATATCAAAAATCAAAAATAGAGTGTATGTGTCCGAAATCCCAAATGCAAATGAAATAAGGGTCTGTATCCAAATCAAAAAATAAGTGTCTGTTTCCAAAAAAAGTGTCTGTAATAAATGTCTGTTTCTAAAAATGATGTGTCTGTTTCCAAAATCAAAAAAGGTGTCTGTATCCAAAAAATAGGCGTGGTAGAAAAAAGTGACTGTGAAGTGTCCTTGTCAGACAATATTCATCTTAGAACTTGATTGCAGTAAATATCACACCAGTGTGCAAAAAACAAATGGATAAAAGAGCTAAGGTGCAATTGCGATCTCCTCCTGAAGTAACAGAAATAGATATAGTGTAGATTGTATAACAAATTAAAAACAATAGAGTAAGGCTCACCAGTGTCTACGCGTTTTGGCCCGTATTAGGCCTTTCTCAAGACTGGTTTTTAGATTCTGGATGGTGCCTTATAAAGGGTATTTGGCCCTCATTGAAATCGTTTAATTACTTCCGGTTAGTGGACTTCCGGCATTCCGTTTGTCATTACACTATTAAAAGTATACATGCCTAATATGATATCATCATTTTATGTTTGCCAAAGATGTTTATAATAAACAGTATAAATAAAGCATTTTAGAGTAAGCTATGTTAGTCTCTCCTCCGAGCTAATATATTTTATGTTCCAATTCAATGATATAGTTGTTTACGTTTAACATATGGTGCTACGAATGCTCGCAGCAATTGAGCAAAAACCTGCTGAGTAATTGAGCAAAAACCTGCTGCGAGCATTTGTAGCACCATATGTTAAACGCAAACAACTATATCATTGAAGTGACATCACAATTCACTCGGAGGAGAAACTAACATAGCTTACTCTAAAATGCTTTATTTTGTAATTTCGATTTTATTTTTCTATATCTTGTTTTATCAAATCATTGTTAAACCATCATGGATCCGTGAAATATTGGTTTATTTAATTGTTTTTTATTATATAAACATTCATATGCTATTAATAAATAATTTTAATCCATATTAGTGTGTGTTAGTACCTGCCTCCCTCAGTAGGCGCCTTGGGCTTTTTCATATTTAGTCTTTACTATGTGGGCAAGACTTCGGATGATCTCCGGACAAGGATGGCAAACCATTGCTCGGCCATCCATATAGCCCTGAAGAAGGGGTGCTTGGAACAACCGGTGGCCAGACATTTCCTGGAATGCCAACATAAAGTTACGGATTTGAAGTACACTATTATTAATCACGTCCCACCTATGACTAGGGGGGGTGATCATAATAGACTTTTGCTCCAGAGAGAGGCCAGATGGACCTTTCAACTTGAAACCATTATGACAAAGGGTCTAAATGTACACAAGGGTTGGCAAGCCTTTCTTTAACAGATAAAAAACTTTTTGTCTCAATATTTAACTGAGAGCCATTATCTATTTGTCTATTGATGTTTTTCGAGAGATTTATATCTCTATATTCTTTGTGATGTGCCTTAGCTTTGACCTTTTTTTCTATACTCTCTCTGCTGTTGTATTCTACTGCTACCCTTTCCCACTGTGAGGGCTCATTTGTTGGTTACCATAGTAACCCTGTATTGATTATTTATTATATGCTCATTGTGCCTATTTATTAGTTTTACTAATATTTCTTGTTTGCTTGTTTCCTTATTATTGAGATTGCCTGATGTTCGCCTGTGTGTACAATATCATTTGTTCTTTGCCGGCTTATGCTGTTGACAGTTTCCTAGGTAACTGTGTTGTTACCGGATATACATGGATTGATTGCACAGGTCGACGCAGGCTTACCCATTTGTTATCAGTTATCTTATTTTCATTAGGTTCCTCCAGTGCCGTTACTTACCGCATTGTTGTGATTAGTATTTTTTATATTCTTTGTTTTAGGATCATTGATGTCCACATTATGGGTGTTCTGTTCAGACTAATGCTGACACGGATGATGACACCAACTTTGGGGCATGTCTACTGTGTAGAGCTTGACATCCTGTTCTGAAATGTTTAAAGCTTTGGTGGTGGTAAGTGCAACTGTACACTGTTTGCTTGTCTGAGGATGAGTCATTTTGACTCGAAAATGTTCACATTAAAGTGATATTTTGCTAACACCTTTGGAGTGCGCTTTCTACTGGAGTTGTGTATGCTTTTTGCTGCATCCAAGGCTGTGGAGTGAGGATCCGGGAGTGCACATTTTTCTTTGATATATATATATATATATATATATATATATATATATATATATATATATATACACATATACTCTGTCTTAATCATGAAATAAATCCTTTAGGTTTATGTCAATTTAAGGTCAATATAACACAAGAACCAGGAGTTGCTAGTAAAAATATATTTTTTAATGTTATATATTATGAAGTGCTTCATATTTATTTATTAATAAAAAATTTACAAAATTACATTCTTCAAGGAGCTTAAATGTTGAGGCATTCCGTAACAATTTTTTTACCCATTTAACGTACATGCCAGCAATTTAGACAGGAAACCTGTCTGATTGCAATTGCCACCAGAAATGCAGTAGCAGCTGAAAATTGTAAGATTGTACAAGAGCTCTTGTGCAATCTTGCCCCCTGCTCTCACACAACCAAACAAGCAAGAACAGGTCTTGTCCATCAATTTAATTGAACGCTGCTTTTTAACGCCTGCTGGTATTACGAGTCTTGAAGGTACAGGTGTACCGCTCACTTTTTTGGCCAGACTCGAAAATACCGCATATCCACTTACGTCAATTGCGTATCATATTTTTTCAATGGGATTTGCCTAACGCCGGCATTACGAGTCTTCCAAAAAGTGAGGGGTACACCCTCTCCTGTCAAGACTGGTACCGCATTTAAAAGTCAGTAGTTAAGAGTTTTATGGGCTAATGACGTAGCATAAAACTCTTAACTAAAGTGCTAAAAAGTACACTAACACCCATAAACTACCTATTAACCCATAAACCAAGCCCCCCCCCCCCCCCACATCACATACACTAAAATAAAAATGTTAACCCCTAATCTGCTGAACCGGACATCGCCGCCACTATAAAAAATATATTAACCCCTAAACTGCCGCACTCCCGCATCGCAAACACTAGTTCAATTTTATTAACCCCTAATATGCCGTCCCTAACATCGCCGACACCTACCTACATTTATTACCCCTAATCTGCCGCCCCCAATGTCGCAGCAACTATATTAAATGTATTAACCCCTAAATCTAAGTCTAACCCTAACCCTAACACCCCCTAACTTAAATATAATTTAAATAAATCTAAATAAAATTACTACAATTAACTAAATTATTCCTATTTAAAACTAAATACCTACCTATAAAATAAACCCTAAGCTAGCTACAATATAACTAATAGTTACATTGTATCTATCTTAGGGTTTATTTTTATTTTACAGGCAACTTTGTATTTATTTTAAGTAGGTAGAATAGTTATTAAATAGTTATTAAAACATTTACCTGTAAAATAAACCCTAACCTAAGTTACAATTACAAATAACACTACACTATAATTAAATTAATTCCCTAAATTAACTACAATTAAATACAATTATCTAAAGTACGAAAAAAAAACCACTAAATTACAGAAAATAATAAAATAATTACAAGTTTTTTTTAAACTAAATACACCTAATCTAATCCCCCTAATAAAATAAAAAAGCCCCCCAAAATAATAAAAAGCCCTACCCTATACTAAATTACAAATAGCCCTTAAAAGGACCTTTTGCAGGGCATTGCCCCAAAGTAATCAGCTCTTTTACCTCTTTTAAGGTAGAAAAAATCCTATTGGCTGATGCAATCAGCCAATAGGATTGAAGTTCAATTCTATTGGCTGATCCAATCAGCCAATAGGATTGAGCTGGCATTCTATTGGCTGATTGGATCAGCCAATAGGATTTTTTGTAAAATATATCATTTTTAACCCCTAATTTGCCGAACCGGACATCGCCGTCACTATAAAAAATATATTAACCCCTAAACCGCCACACTCCCACATCGCAAAAACTAGTTACATTTTATTAACCCCTAATCTGTTGTCCCTAACATCGCCGACACCTACCTACATTTATTAAACCCTTATCTGCCGCCCCCAACGTTCCAGCAACTATATTAAATGTATTAACCCCTAAATCTAAGTCTAACCCTGACACCACCTAACTTAAATATAATTTAAATAAATCTAAATAAAATTACTACAATTAACTAAATTATTCCTATTTAAAACTAAATACTTACCTATAAAATAAACCCTAAGATAGCTACAATATAACTAATAGTTACATTGTATCTAACTAAGGGTTTATTTTTATTTTACAGGCAACTTTGTATTTATTTTAACTAGGTAGAATAGTTATTAAATAGTTATTAACAAATTTACCTGTAAAATAAAACCTAACCTAAGTTACAATTACACCTAACACTACACTATAATTAAATTAATTCCCTAAATTAACTACAATTAAATACAATTAAATAAAAAAAATTAAAGTACGATAAAAAACAAACACTCGGCTAGATTTAGAGTTCGGCGGTAGATGGGTTGCTAACGCCACGCGTGTTTTATGTCTAACGCACGGCATTGTTTGACTCCGGTATTTAGAGTTCAAATAAGACCATCTAACGATGCTCCTAACGCGTGTATGTCACACGCGTAATCCTGCCCGCGTTAGACAGTCTCCCATAGAGATCAATGGGAAAGCCAAAAAATTGCTTTTTTCACCTAACACTCGATCTCGCGAGAATACGCACAGCTCGGTCATATGACGCATACCACATCATGCACAACAATAACACGCCGCAAATGTCACAACAACAATCAATCAACAAAGCACACAAGCATTACACATTCACAAGCGGGGGGATTTTAAATAAAATTATATACGGGGAATACACATATACTTTAAGATGTGGAAATTCGCAAAATAACAACAAGGAATAAAAAATATATACATACACTAGAAAAATATTCGCATTCAATATCACTATATATTAGGACAAACATACATATACAACACTTCAATAATACCACACCATCGCAAATTCACATTTAAAAAGAATACTATTGGACAATGTTAGAGCAAACGACCACTATGACATCATCGCATTCTACACATTCCACAAATAATAACTCAAAATGAGCATGCGCAAATTTACACACCTAATACACATTGCACTAATATTAATTGCTAATAAAGCACACCTGAACACAATTTACAACGCAAATCGGTACATCATTAAACATTTACACAGGGTATATAAGCACCACACAAGCAGGGCTTCTTTGACTGTGTTGCTGGTGGGTCTTTGGAGATTGGAGGTTTAAGATTAGAGAGTTGGTGCATTATTGTGAGTGAGTTAGTGAGTTAGTGTTAGCGTGAGAGTCAGTTGTTAGTGTTATCGTGAGTTAGTGGGATTGGGAGAGAGTCTGTTAGTGGGAGCGTGAGTGAGTTAGTGGGAGTGGGAGTTGTTAGTGAGAGTTGTTAGTGGGAGCGTCAGTTAGTGGTAGTTAGTGAGCGTTAGTGGGAGTGTTTGTTAGTGAGAATTAGTAGTAGTGTGAGTTAGCGAGTGAGTGATTTTTCTGTACACTTAACACATTTACACGCAAACACATTCAATACATACATACACTTATCAATAACACTACATACACTCCATACCCCATACCCCCTCATACTACACTCCATACCCCATTCCTTGTAGTCCCATTCTCTTTCATCCCATTTACTCTTATCCCATACCCCATACCCATCCCATACCCATCCCCTAGTTACATTTAGTTTACATATCCTCCTTTTAGTCTTATTCTTCTTTTGGTTTATTTAAATACTCCTTACCCTCTTTGTTTTTTTACATCCCTCTCACACTTTAAGCACTTTTTTTGGCTTTTTAGTTCTTTATTTTGACCCCCTTTCATTTCATCACACTCACTTTTTGTTTGATTATTTGGGGTTTAGTTTAGGGAACAGATGGAGGCCAGGCAGGGGACAGGTAGAGCGGGGAGGAGAGGGAGGGGGAGAGGAACAGGGCAGGAAGGGGAGCAGGAAGGGGGGCAGGAAGCAGGGGTAGAAGCGGTGGGTGGACCCAGCCACTTGGTTCAAGATGAACAAGTGGCTGGGCCCAGTGGCGGTCAGAGTAGGGCTTCACAGTCCGGGAAACAGAGGGCATCGTCACAGGGGAAGGCCAAGGCGACTAGGGAGGCGAGGTTTTCGATGGAGGAGAAGGAGGCCCTCGTAGAGGCCTATATGGCCAGGCATAGGAGGCTGCAGAACCAGAAGACAACCCCGACTGACAAGAGGAGGCTCTGGAATGAGATCAGAAATGCAGTCAATGCAGTGGGTGGCCGGAACAGAGATCTGGATTCGATAAAACATCGCTACCGGGACTGTAAAATGGATCTCAAAAAAAAGTTAAGTCTGGAGGCCCGACATGCCGCAGGAACCGGTGGCGGACCTGCCCTGGAAATAGAGTACTGCCGATGGGAGGAAATGTTGCGGCCCAGCATCTCCGAGGTGGAAGTAGTCGGTATCGGAGGAATTGATACCGGGAACCTGCCACTCTCATCTGACGGTAAGCTCATTGAACAATGAATTCACATACAAATGTATTTCAAGGGACACTATACGCAAACCTTTACTTTCATGATTGAGGTAGCGAATACAATTTGACAAAACATTCAAATGTACTTATATTACCTAATTTGAATCCTTCTTGAAATATATTTTAATGAAGAAATAGCCATGCACACGGTGAAACAATCACAGGAGGCAGCTATATTCAGCTAACAATCAGCATCTTATAAGCATATTTAGATATGCTTTTCAGCAAAGAATATCCAGAGAATTAAGCTAGTTAGATAAGAAAAGTACATTAGAAAGTTGATAATAAATGTATGCTTCTAAATCATGAAAGATAAAACATTGGGTTTCATGTCCCTTTAAGGATCAGATTAATGCTATAACGTTGTTTACACGCATTCAATTACTTAGCGGTTACATCAGTATCTAGGCTATAGGTTAGGTGTGCATTTAAACAGACTGAAAACAAACGCAAAAACATTCACATTGACCACAGATATCACAAACACGGTTTAGAAAAAGCGGAAATCGTATTGTTTGTTTGTTAGATTTCAAAGTGGATTAATGATTCTGCATTTGTAATTGTATCGTAAGCTAAGTCATTTAAAGCTTGATTTGCAAATATGCTAATATATACATTTTTTTTTCTTTTTAAATATACAGAGTCTGGGAAGGAGGCAGCACAGGAAACACAGCCTCATGCATCTCCCCGGGATGAGAGTGGTGGGGAGGAATTTCCACTTCGGAGGGAAGAGGCCCCCCGTGACGAAGAGCGCACGGGAGCTGATGAAGAGGCCCCGGAAGCAGAGGAGGATCCCGCGGAACCAGAGGACCCTCAAGGACCCGCACCCCGCCGTGCACGGGCACCCCGCCGTGCACGGGTACCCCGCCAAGCACAACAAGAGGAAATAGCGGAGGTGCGGGTTCTACTGGACTACATAGACCAGATGCGTAACTCCCGGATACAAAATATCGAAGGACGCACTAGAATACTTGATGGCCAAAATCAAATAATTGAAGGACAAAACCAAATAATAAACATACTCAATAGAATCGAACAAGGCCAAAACAGAATCTTTCATCTGCACCAAGAGATGTTCAATTTTTTCCGGGAGGCGCATGCTGGTCTACCTCCTGGTCCGCCTCTTGCTGCTGGGCCTCTTGCTGCTGGGTCTCTTGCTGCTGGGCCTCCTCATGCCGGCCCATCTCCTCCTGCCGGCCCATCTACTCCTGCCGGCCCATCTACTCCTCCTCTTCAGCCATCTCCTCCTCTTCAGCCATCTCCTCCTCTTCAGCCATCTTCTCCTCCTCAGCCATCTTCTCCTCCTCAGCCATCTTCTCCTCCTCAGCCATCTTCTCCTCCTCCCCTTGGTCGTCCCAGTACTCTTCCTTCCACTCTTCCCACAACATCTCCAAGGAGAACTCTTCGGAGTCGGCAGTTGCCCCTCCCAGAGCCTCAGCCCCGTGGGAAGAGGGGAAGTAAGTATTTGTTTTCATCTTTAATGTTTTTTATATTTAATGTGTAATGGATAGGTATGTGATGATGTGGTTTTCATACACTTGTGGACCACACTCTGTATATAATCTACTTCTATGGGACCGGGTCCATGGAGGCAGATTTTTTGCAGAGTGTGGGTTATAAGTGTGTGAAAACCACATCATCACATACCTATCCTTGTTCATGATATTGATTGGTTTCTGTGATGTGATGTCCAAACTGTTTCCCGAATCGCAAACAAAATTACCATTACAATTATCCATGATGGCATATTACTGTTTGAATGCCAATAACACAGCTGAAAGGGACAGTCAGAAAATTATTGATTACAAAGAAAACACTGTATTACGCATTATCAAGTTGGAAACAACAAAACATGGAGAAATACGTGTGACTTATGTGCTTAACCTTGTATCTATGACTATGAAAAATGACCACTTATTTGTTGTTCAGACATAACAACATTTTAGATATCAATGATCAATACATGGTAAATAATATGCTCAATGAGCACAAGGTTTTACATATACAAATGCTATCCAAATGCCCTCTAGTGGTCAAATTGTATAATGATTACATGCACTCTTCAAGCTCGAAGAAATGAGCACACGAACCTCATAGGTTTAGCTAGCAAATTTAAATAAACACAGACAAATGATTAATTGGTGAGAAACATTTGATATCATTGATATTACATAATTGACTTTTAGAATAATGAAAAACATTATTTGTTTTCTAAACTGTCCCTTTAACAAAATTACATATGCTAACACATATTTGAAGCTTGTTGGTATATCTACATGTACTTGTTCAAAAAATAAATATTGAAATCACATTTATATTGACGTGTTAAATAAAGTCTATTTTCTTAAAGAGACATTATTGTGTTAATTTTTTATTGGAAAGACATTTGTTTGAACAATGAATATGGTTTAAAGTCCTTTTAGGAGTGGGGGTGTGTGAAAATATGCTAACAATAATATATTTGAAGATTAAACAATGTGGAACTCATACATGATACAAAAATCAACATTTGCATTAAAGGGACAGTATACTATATTTTTAACAGAACTGTATGTAATAGACACTACTACAAACAACAAGATTAACATATACTGATATCAATATTACAAAGCTTCAAACACTTTCAAAGAAAATCGGGTTAGCTCTATTGAAAATATAGATGAACCCCCATTACAACCGTAAAACAAGACAATACCCCATCATTAACATATGAAAAGACCCTTTACACAAACAGGAGAAAGCTGGAGATGGTACTCACATGAAACTCAGAGGCTTTGCGAGGAGTCTGAAAATTACTTACATTTTCTTAGAACAGAAGCAAAATGAAACGTATTTGTTAAACAATGGACTATCTAACTAGAGACAAAATAAAAGCTTTTGATTTATAATGTGAGTGTCTAATGAACCTTTAATAAAATATACAACGAAATTACATTTCGAAGAAGTCGGCATCATATATTTAGCATATGATAAAGATAAATGCATATTGATTACTTTATTCTAACACAATAGCGCATATTTATTAATTAGATATCTTTAACATTAAACACAACAGTCATTTTTCAGAAAAAGGAACATTGTTGACAAACATATTAAACAACATGGACTATAGAGATTTGCACTTGCCTCGAAATATCATATGCATGAAAACATTTTGCTTTCGTTCGTTTATTCAACCAGACATCCAGCAAAAGAGAATGTGGTGGTCTTTATCAGCTACGGGTCAACAATGTAACATGATGCAAATAATACATATTCGCAAGGTTTTTAAAATTGGCTGCAGTCACAAACGTTTTTAACGTGCACAAACAAATATTGCGGGACTACGTAATCCAATCAGACGTTTTTTTACCTTTGCATGTGACGTCTTAACATGGCGCTTCCTTGATCACGTAAGAACGCCATCCAATAAACACACATTCTTGATCACGTAAGAACGCCCAAAAAAAAAGGTGCATCCTTGATCGCATCAAAACGCAATTCAATAAAAGGCACATTCTTGATCACGTAAGAACGTCAGTCAATACAAGGAATCATTGGACAGCCTGGCAGGTGACGTCTTAAGCATGGCGCATCCGAGATTGCTGAAAAACCGCAGCCAATACAAGGACTCAGTGACATCTTGGCATATCACTAAGAAATGTATTTATATTTTAGGAACTAGTATGTGTCTAGATTGCTATCTAGGAATGTCACCAAATCATGAATCATCTTTTCGGACTTGACTGTCCCTTGAAATATAGCTATGGTGTATATGTTTAACATTTAAAAGATACACATGATAAATACATATGCCATTGATGTTTTAAGATATGTTTGGATTGTTTTGGAATAACAATAGTTATACATGGATTGATTAAACGTGTCATTTATTCAAGTTTAATTATGGTCAGCCTACCTATAGCCATATATGGGAGGAGAAGTATTTTGTTAACATATTTGTTAACAAATATTCATCATCTAAATTATTTGCATTACACACAGAGATTTATTTGGTTACACTTTTACAATAAGATAGAACTGAAAATGAAATACATGTGCTGTCAACATTACAATAAGATTGTTTATTAATAAGATTATATGTCCTTGTTCATGTAAAAAGGACAAAAACGCTTTAGAAATGGAAATACATTCATTAACAATTGTGCTCACCATCACTTAAAGGGACATGATTTTGTTTTTAAAAAGAGGATACACATAGACAATACTATTTCAATAAAATGAACACTTTACAGGGATTATATAATTGTATCAATACTCAGATCATTTGTTAAAGGTGCATCAATTCATGCAGAGTTTCTAAATACACACATGGATCTGAACATTGAAATATACATATATACCCAAATAACAATCTATATATACATATATAAAACAATTACTATGCTAATCATAATCATGCAATGATAAAGCTAAGAGAAAAATATATAAAGACAAATAATAAGATTACATTGGAGATGTTAATCTTAAAGTCATTTACAATTGTCTTACATATATGATTTTATTCTAAAAAATATTTTTGGTAGGTCCCTTTAAGGATCAACAACATAAACTAGAGCTTTCAAAAAATAACATGAAGAATCAGGACAAAGATTTGTGCAATGACATGTCTTTTATTAGTATGTAAGAAAACATCAACAACATTTATAAATAATCTTGTAAAAATAAGGAATATATGAGCCATATGACAAGGTAACACAGTGCATCACAGTCCATGAAGAGAGTTGCCAAGGGCCAGCATAGCCCCATTGGAGACATATGACAAGGTAACACAGTGCATCACAGTCCATGAAGAGAGTTGCCAAGGGCCAGCATAGCCCCATTGGAGACATATGACAAGGTAACACAGTGCATCACAGTCCATGAAGAGAGTTGCCAAGGGCCACCATAGCCCCATTGGAGACATATGACAAGGTAACACAGTGCATCACAGTCCATGAAGAGAGTTGCCAAGGGCCAGCATAGCCCCATTGGAGACATATGACAAGGTAACACAGTGCATCACAGTCCATGAAGAGAGTTGCCAAGGGCCACCATAGCCCCATTGGAGACATATGACAAGGTAAAAGAGTGCATCACAGTCCATGAAGAGAGTTGCCAAGGGCCAGCATAGCCCCATTGGAGACATATGACAAGGTAACACAGTGCATCACAGTCCATGAAGAGAGTTGCCAAGGGCCACCATAGCCCCATTGGAGACATATGACAAGGTAAAAGAGTGCATCACAGTCCATGAAGAGAGTTGCCAAGGGCCACCATAGCCCCATTGGAGACATATGACAAGGTAACACAGTGCATCACAGTCCATGAAGAGAGTTGCCAAGGGCCACCATAGCCCCATTGGAGACATATGACAAGGTAAAAGAGTGCAACAGGCACAACAATAAACTTTTAAAAAGGCCAAATGGCAACAATAAAACAAAAAAATCAACATGTGGACGGAGGATTCTTATCTGCCACCTTGGAGCATCTCCAGATCCTCCACTTACTGGTCATCCTCTTCATCGTCCTGTGCATGTCCAGCTCCAGATTCAGGCCTTGAACTTAATCGCATAATTGCACGCAGAGTCAAGTCCTGAACCCGGAGCTGGGCCTGCATGGTGTCGTTCATCCCTCTCAGGACAGCTGCGTTCCTCAACACGGCCTGCTCTACTCTTGCTATACCTTCTAGCATGAGCCATGCTGAGTCACAGCCTAAAATAAAGAATACATTAAATATTAAGGATAATTACACAACAGACGAAAAAAATAGAAAAGATACATTGTCATCATAAAGACAAATCATTCTTTACATCAATTAGTTTAATTTTATTCTTTACACATGAATTAGGTTATTCAGACAGACAGAAATCATTAAAGGGACAGTTTACTCAAACATGTTGTCCCCTTTAATTGGTTTTAGATGATCCACTTATACAGCTTGAGTGTATCAAATCTTGTTAAAGGATTTACATTGTACTTACATTAGCAATTTAAATATTTCAATTATACTGTGGTAGGCACACCTATCCTTAAACATTTTGGCATTGAGGACAAGCTGTGTAAACATAGCAACCTGAAGAAATTACATTCCCACTGGGTTAGACAAGAGATAATGTATCAACATTTGTACATTAATTGTTGGATCCAAGTAGTGGTGATTGGTATATGTAGTGATATCCAATTAAAGGGACACTGAACCTAAATATTTAATTGACTGATTCAGATAGAGCATGACATTACAAATCTTTAAAACTTACACATATTCTTTAAATGTTTGAATTCTATAGCTAGATTTTGAATGCAAGAATGTTGCTTTTTAGGGAAGCCAATATTTGTTTATCAACTTTGTTTGTCCCTGCTGGTTGATGGATACATTCATCCAACAATAAAGAAATGATGGCCACAATTATTTTATTGTTTAAAATAATTATAGGCATTTCTTTGTTTCAATAAAGATATCAAGAGAATGAAGAATAATTCATAAGAGTAGTAAATTATAAATTTGATTAACATTGCATGCTCTATTTGAATCACAATAGAAAATATTTACCTTCACTGTACCTTTAAGTATCTTATAACGTGGATTTTGAATGATACTTACAGCTGTGCCTGGGAAGGACAATCCGACACCCAGGACAATGAAGGTTGAGACAGGGGGGAGGGATGGGATTGGCTTGGGGAGGGATGGGATTGGCTTGGGGAGGGGTGAGCTGCCGCTCCAGGGTAGGCCATACAGCTGGGGAGTGGGGAGTTGGGGTCTGGGCAGCTGTACGGGCCATAATACGGGGAGAGCGGCGAAGGGGGTTGTAGGGGCTTTTTTTGGGAGGGACAGGAAATGATAAACGGGAAGGGCCGGCAGGGGTCTGGGCATGGGCAGGAGTCTGGTCATGGGCAGGGGTCTGGGTCTGTGCAGGGGTCTGGGCATGGTCAGGGGTCTGGGCAGGGGTCTGGGCATGGGGAGGGGTCTGTGACTGTGCAGGGGACTGGGCAGGGGCGGAAACCAGATGACCAGAAGTGGTGGATCCATCTGAAAATTTAATAAATATATATTAACATCTCATACATCATGAAATCAAATCAACGCATTTCAAATTGATTATGTTTTCAATATACTTAGAAGTGTGTTTGAATTTGTAAACAATTATGAAATGAGGATATGGTATGCATATAGGCACTGTGATGAATATCAATTACTGTCTGTACAAATATAACATTATTATTGTGTTTTGGCCTGGAATATGCATGTGACATAATGATGGCATGAATTTTAAATATTTTCAATTCAAAATGTTTCATGCTGCCTGATATAGAAAGGGGGCAGTAGTGTATTTGAACAGACAAATAATATTCCTTTTTAAAGTGCAAAAGCTGTAGACTTTGAATGTCTTCAATGAAATTATTTCAAATAAAGCAACATGTTGGAAACATGATAGATATATTTCACATACCATTAGACTCCAAGGCAGCCTCTTCCTCCTCCGTCACATATGTTAAATCAATCTCTGTAAAACATAACATGTTGTGTACACGTTAACAACAGATATTATAACATATGTTACTGTTGTTCAAAGACACACATCAATGTTGCATTAAAGATATACACACACAAAGTTATGATTTACATCATTTTGATGGAGCATACAAATTACATTAGATTTGTTATTCTCAATGATTCATATTTTCGATGTATTGTTTGGATTAATTTAAAAATCATAAAAGCATAGTACATAGAACATTTAAGATTTCTCATGTGTGTATCACTTGATGACTGTTGTCAAAAAAGAACATGGAAACAAACATATGCTATACATCTTCTGAATAACAAATGTGTAGACTAATAAAGTTTAAATTATTAATCGTTCAATATTAAAAGAAAATTAATATATAATCAGAAGAGAAAATTATATGTTTGTTTCAAATGTTATGCTTCATCAGAATCATGCTCATAATATTGATTACCAATACACCTTCAATTACATATAAATGAGTCAATGGACTTACCAGGAGACCGCAAAGGCGGCTCTATGTCACTGCTGGATTCCTGTGGGCTCACCACACCAACTCTCTCTATGAATGATATAGATATATATTAGGAAACACATTTGGGATATCACTAAATCACATCTGTCTCGAATTTTAAGATTAATCAACTTTAAAATGTGAAGAATAGAGCAGTCATTAAACCAGAAAATGCTTGATTGAATCAAGGGGATTCTGTTAAAAATTCTGTATTGAACATATGTTTAATTTCAGACTATATTAGACATCAAACTCATCTCATACGATGCTATTGCATATCTAAATATACCCATTGATCAATGTTCGTAAAAGAATACACACAAACCACATTTTGAAGAGCAGCTGTTGACAAATCTAAACAAACACATGTGGCACATCGAGCCATTTGTGCAATGTACAGTAATCTGGTTTAGGACACAACACATATTTATCACAATACAAAACCAAATTGATTAGTACAAATATGTAATCATGATGCTGTTAGAGTATGCTGATATCTATAAAGTAACTCCAACAGTGAATATGTGAATTATATATCAATATTGTTTAATCCAAAGAATGTAAAGATGAATGAATCTATTGTTTATTAAAGGGACACTGACATGATTAATTTAAATCATTGATTTCTCTGTTCAAACTGTTCAAAATGATTTAACATTGACTACTATTATAATTTGAATGTTGCTACATTTTAATCTTAAAGGCAGATAAGCAATATTGGATTCAATAAATATTGTTTGTTGAAGGTATCCACCAATCATCAATAAAAACCCAGGTTGGTCAACCAAAACCATTTTCGCTCTGTGACGCATATTCTGTAGAGCGCAAGACACATCATTCCTATTTCATGTATCACTAATCTAAAATCAGATATCTAAACATCATATGTAGTGTATGTTGTGAGATCTGTATAGGTTTAGTATCTGACTATATACACATTTTTTGATAAAAATAACAAATATTAAGTTATTATATGAAGTTGGATAATTACCTTGTTCAGATTCTCCATCTCCTCCCAGGCCACCGGACGGAGAAGCAGCTGCCCTGGCCCCCGCGTCAGGACTTTCAGATCCCGCAGCTGGGAGGGAAGAAGAGGAGGCCGAGGATGGCGAGGATCGAAATCTTTTGGGGACCCGGAGATTGAGGAGCTCGCATAAAGTCACCTCATAAGGGAGTAGGTACAGTTTCCGCGGGGCCTCTCTTTTGCCACCTCTTTTACGGGCTTGTACCCAGTCCCTTATGAGGTTGACTTTTTTGGTTAACCGCAACCTCATATCTTCGAATCTCCTCATGATCTGATCCTGGGTCCTCTGGACGTCACACACCAATCTAACCGCATTGGTGATAGACTCCCAGAGGGCCTTCTTAACGTGCACATCTGTCAACCTCCTCTTGTTCCCAAACAGCTGGGGATAAAAGTCCTTGACGGCGTGGACCAGTGCAGCGCTCTCCTCTTTGGTGAACCTGGGAGCTGACATGCCTGCTGGTTTTACGGATATGCTGGATATATATATAAATTATATATACAGTACGCCTGCAGGCATTAGAGAACTGACAAAGATGGCAACGTGTAATGGACTTTTATATGGTGAAGTAAACATGAGATGCACCATGGGACAAGTTATCTGTACATCTGATTGGATAAAGGTTTGAAATATTGTTAGAATGTCTGTGAGACCATCCTGACTCAAGTTGTGTTTGTGTGATTGGCCGTTCATTAATGTTTCATATCTTATTAACTTCCTTACAAATACCTCATGGTGGTGCTGTTACTTCATTTTTCATGTAGACTTATTTGTAACTCATGGGCCTGTCATGCGGATATGTGTGACGCAGATTTAATATCCGTGATCCGTTAAATATTAATGATTAAATTCTCTTTAAAATATAATACTGTCACATTATTAAATGTTGTAGACATTTCTCAGTTTAATAATGGTCTTTTTCTTTAATACAAATACACATTTAATATTGTATGTCTTTATTGTTCATAAAATAAATTTGTTGACTTATTGTGAAGTATTGACATTGCTCTATTAAATGTATTTCATAATGCACATTGATTGTGTGCTATTGCGTGACATTAGACTAATGTTTAAAGATGCTAATCGGGTGTTTCAAGATGCGTTTCCCACGCAATATTTCTTAATGATCAAATTCAGGTTATAAGGTCAGTAACTTGGATAATCTGTTTATAAATGGTAAACTACAGGTTTGTTTGTTATTAGCAAATAAACCTCGAGCTTGTATTTGTCGGAAGTGCTCATATATGTTATTTTGCAATGGCGTCTTTATTTTTAAATAGACATTACAAACAAACAATTGTATCAAATGATCTGTAGAGATAGAAGATTGTTTAGACTTTAAAATGTAAATCAATTGATCTTAGTATTTAGATATCCTCAACAGAAGAAATTTAAATGCACATGGTTGAGCCAATCACATAAGGCATCTCTGTGCATCCACCAATCTTCATCTACTGAGCCTATCTCGATATGCTTTTCAAGCAAAGTATGTCAAGATAATAAGAGAAGTAAATACACTATTTAAATTTCTTAAAGGGACACTGTCCAAACAAATTTAGCGTTGGTGATTCAGATTGAGCATGAAATGTTAAGCAACTTTATAATTTAATCCGATTCTCAAATGTTAACAGTTATCTTTCTTTGCAAATCAATAATGATATTTTAGATTACGGACAATTGTTTCAAAAAACAAGGGTTGTCCTTGATGATTGTTGGATAAATTAATCCAACCAAAAAAAAAAAGTTCGGTCCAGAGTACTGAAGCAAATAAATTATCTATTTAATGCCTTTTTTTTAAAGTAATGATAGCAACATCACAAGGAGCATTCATAAAACGAGACAATTTTTAAAGTTGCTTAAAATAGAATACTCATTCATAATGTATAAATCATTAATTTTTTAACTGTCTCCCTTTAAGTATATTTTGATTTCATGTCCCTTTAAAGAAACATTTCACAATAATGCTTAAAATATCAGAAACCTAGGCACCTTCCTTTTGCTAAATTAGTATAACATATGAGTAAAGCATATTTAGAATAACTTCTGGATTGTTTTACACACTGACTGAAATATATTTTGTAAAGGAGGTATTTTGGAGACTTCAGCTTAGAGGGACATTAAGCTATATGTTATGTATGCATTTTGTATAAGATTATAATATTTGAACAACTTAATATGTTTTGGTATTCAATCATTAGATTGTAATTATATATATTCTTTGATTAAATACATATCTACATAGGCTATTTTGATGCTGATTGTTGGTTGCACATAGATGCCTTATGTAATTGACTAAGATATGTGCATTGATGTATTTTTTTAAAAGTATATTTAAAGACTGAATGTAATTCTATATTATTTTATAAATATGTTTAAATTCTTTTATGATTTTTTTAAAAATCTATACACAATATACTTTGTGAATGTCCCTTTAAGGACCAAAAAATTTTGAATGTTGATTTAACATTGTCAAAATAAACTAAAGGGGAATTAAAATTATATATAGATATTTGATGTCTAACCCAAGAGGTAAGATTTAAAAAACTACATAATATTAATAACTATAGTTAAATGACTCCACTAGAAAATTACATCGATTAACCTGGCATCCAATAACTAGCTTGTGAAAAATATCAAGTTAAATGACCTACCATTTATAAAAGTAAACATTTTAAAAATTTCGAAAATAATGTTTTGAGATACCTAAGGAAGATACAAGATCTTATAAAATTAATTTTACATTCAACAACACTGTCACTTTAATGTAATTGAACCACTTCCCCTTCTTAAAAGTGTAAAAAAAAATTTTTTGACTACATATCCCAAATTATTTTAACATCTAATCATTTCTAAAGAAAAGCATCGATGGATCTCACTCCCCAATGAATGTTAAAAAAGATAGTTTAATGTAATATTCTCGGAATCAGTTGATTTTCAAAAATTAATGCATTATTTGATCTTATGCATGTGCTTGTCAAATAGCCAACTACCAGTCATGGGAGTCAAACTTTTTTTTATTGACAGATTATATGGATATTTATTATAATCTGTTCAAAAGAATGTATTTAATAATAAAATGTTTATTATTAACATTTAAAAAAAAAAAAAGGTTATGAAAAATAAAAATATTCCTGGAAGTCATCAGATGCCAATCTGAAATTAAAAAATAAAAATTGAACAAAGTTAATACACACGTTGTCAAATATTCATAAAATACATTTACAATCATCTTGTTTCTATGCTCTAACTTTGTTCAACATTTGGTAAATGGTAAAGATATTTATTACATTGATTTTAAAATAAAAAAAAAACATACACCATTATATTGTGGAATAAAAATTAAATTGAAATATCCAAATTTCTAATTAAACATAATAATGTATATCACATTTCAACAATATATGTATGCTGAACATAAATGTAATATTTCATGTCCATTCAAATACCTCTATATCAACTATAATATGTATTCCTTTTTCTGATTGTGATCCCTAAATATCTAATGATGAAATAAGTATGACTAATGTATGTAAGCTAACAATAATCAACATTCTTCCTGTGATTCTTAACTAGCATGCACCAACCTGGATAATGCATGGTCTTTGAAAGTCAATTCAGGGGTAAACAGTTGATCTTCAATAGGTGTCTTATTCATCAGTTCATTAAAAAGAGGACTGTGAAATCCCATCTAAAAAAGTAAAATCATCTAAGTGTCTGATTGTGATCCCTAAATATCTAATTAAGAACTAAATATGACTAATGTATGTAAGCTACTAATATTCAACAGTCTTCACTAGCATGCATTGGTACACCAACCTGGATAATGCATGGTCTTTAAAAGTCAATTCAGGGGTAAACAAGTTGATCTTCAATAGGTGTCTTATTCATCAGTTCATTAAATAGAGGACTGTGAAATCCCATCTAAAAAAGTAAAATCATCTAAGTGTCTGATTGTGATCCCTAAATATCTAATTAAGAACTAAATATGACTAATGTATGTAAGCTACTAATATTCAACAGTCTTCACTAGCATGCATTGGTACACCAACCTGGATAATGCATGGTCTTTAAAAGTCAATTCAGGGGTAAACAAGTTGATCTTCAATAGGTGTCTTATTCATCAGTTCATTAAATAGAGGACTGGGAAATACCATCAAAAAATTAGAAAATCATCTAAGTGTCTCCAACAGGATGCCTCCACAGCCTTATTCTATCAAATAGTTGGCACTTACCATGTGAACATGTGTTTGTATGGTTTTCAAGGTCAGCAGATTTGAAAGATAATGCCAGACATGATCCCATTGGTATACTTCAATTTCAATCTTGGCTTTTTCCACTGTCAGTCTGGGCAATCTGCACTGTCAGGCTTCTAATTCTTCCCTTTCAGTCTTTAGATTAAGTCAGCTCCCTAATGGCATAAAGAGTTTATTCAAAATTACTACAAGTGTGTGAATCATTTCTGTAGCCCTCTCCCACCCCCCATTTCATGTGAAATTTCTTTCACTAGCTTACTAAGCGTGTGTAGCATCTTGTGTTATGTTCTATCAAGTGTGAAGATGAGTCATATTGAGCAGAACAAACCTCTAATGTGTGACATTGAACCATAGTCATGCTAGAGGATCCCTTTCTGAGTATTTACATTTTAAGTAATGTGTAAACTAAATACTAGTTTAGAAAATGTATGCCATATGATGTATTTGTGTACAATTCATGCCAGCAACAGTCCAGACATTTATACTTACCAGCTGATGTCCTCTTTAAAAACCAGGTGGCAAAGACTCGCTACAGGACCCAATGGCCAGAGCATCACCTATATTAATAAATTAAACACATTTTTAGCATTTGATGAACAATCCTAACATGTTTGCACAATTCTCTACTTGTCATTTCCCTACAGTTCACATCTATTGATAATACTCCAGTCTAACTTCTATTCTTTACCGTTTAAAGTTGCGGTTGATGATGTCTGCTCTGACATTGAGGCCCTCGTCCCGGAATGGCCCCTCTAGAACAGGATCATCCTCCTCATCTCTGAGGAGGTTTCTGTCCGGCCGGACGGCCTGCAGCATCCCAGCCCGCTGTGCAATATTATGCAGGACGCTACAGGCTACAACGATCTTAGCCACCTTCTTTGGGTTGTACTGGAGGGCTCCTCCCGACCTGTCCAGGCACCTGAACCTCATCTTCAGGAGCCCGAACATCCGTTCAACCACCGCCCTGGTTCTCTTATGAGCCCTATTGTAGCGCTCCTCAGACACATCAGTCGGGCTACGCAAGGGGGTAATGAGCCAAGTCCGGCTCATGTACCCAGAATCACCTATAAATTATGAACAGAACATAATTCTAACAGAATCCTCAAAATAGTATTTGTAGTACAATAAAAAGTTTTGTCCACGATAATCCATTAACAAATGTTTTTTAAATTTAAAATATCTAGTTCAATATTATTCTCTATCTTCCCATTTCAGCTAAGACATGCTACATATGCGTATTTCTCTTAAATCAAGCCTTGTGGAAAATGCTAACTACATGGTTACATTACATTCTCTATCTGAGCATTTAAGGTAAGACATGCTACATATCTGCATTGAACGAAAAGTAGACATTAGCGGAAAGAGACAATGACATGGTTAAATTGCATTAGCTAATATGTTCCCATTTCATCTAAGACATGCTACATATGCGTATTTCTCCTAAATCAAGCCTTGTGGAAAATGCTAACTACATGGTTACATTACATTCTCTATCTGAGCATTTAAGGTAAGACATGCTACATATCTACATTGAACGAAAAGTAGACATTAGCGGAAAGAGACAATGACATGGTTAAATTGCATTAGCTAATATGTTCCCATTTCATCTAAGACATGCTACATATGCGTATTTCTACTAAATCAAGCCTTGTGGAAAATGCTAACTACATGGTTACATTACATTCTCTATCTGAGCATTTAAGGTAAGACATGCTACATATCTGCATTGAACGAAAAGTAGACATTAGCGGAAAGAGACAATGACATGGTTAAATTGCATTAGCTAATATGTTCCCATTTCATCTAAGACATGCTACATATGCGTATTTCTCCTAAATCAAGCCTTGTGGAAAATGCTAACTACATGGTTACATTACATTCTCTATCTGAGCATTTAAGGTAAGACATGCTACATATCTGCATTGAACGAAAAGTAGACATTAGCGGAAAGAGACAATGACATGGTTAAATTGCATTAGCTAATATGTTCCCATTTCATCTAAGACATGCTACATATGCGTATTTCTCCTAAATCAAGCCTTGTGGAAAATGCTAACTACATGGTTACATTACATTCTCTATCTGAGCATTTAAGGTAAGACATGCTACATATCTGCATTGAACGAAAAGTAGACATTAGCGGAAAGAGACAATGACATGGTTAAATTGCATTAGCTAATATGTTCCCATTTCATCTAAGACATGCTACATATGCGTATTTCTCCTAAATCAAGCCTTGTGGAAAATGCTAACTACATGGTTACATTACATTCTCTATCTGAGCATTTAAGGTAAGACATGCTACATATCTGCATTGAACGAAAAGTAGACATTAGCGGGGGGAAAATATATGGTTAAATTGCATCCTATAGCTGAACATTACGCTAACATTTTAAAAATACAGTGGCAATTGTCAAACAAATTTAATATGTTGTGCACAAATACTCACCAACGAGATAACCAGGGGGCATTTGTCTTTCCTCAAACTGTCTCCACAGGGACGACAGAGAGAGGATGCGGGCATCATGACTAGCCCCTCCAAAATTCGCACACACATGCATAATCCTCATCCGTGCGTCACAAACATACTGCACGTTGAGGCTATGAAAATGTTTGCGATTTCTGAAGGGCAAGTCATCAATTGGAGCACGCAGCGCAATGTGGGTACAATCTATGGCTCCCAAGACATTGGGCATTTGAGCAATATCAAAGAATTCCCGCTTCAGGCTCCTCCAATCACCATCATTCTGTGGGAATCCTATGTATTGCTTACTGATACGTACCATGGCGTCCAGAAAGTTATCAAACACCCCAGAGAATGTACCTTGAGCCAGGCCATGCATGTACAGTTCTCCGGATTGAAAACTCCCGGAGGCCAGGACGTATAGACAGCTTAGCATCTTACTCATGGCGGGAACAGCAGTCCTTATTCTTATACGTGGCTCCAAATGAGGTTTAAGAAGATCGTAAAGGCCAATGAGCTGTTCGCGATCGAGCCGATACTTATCATAAACCTCAAAGTCGATCATGTTTTCCAAGGTGGGTCTCACCCTGTAGACACGAGGACCTCGAACCAGACGACCCCTTCGTCTCGGTCTGAGCCGCCGAGGCTGCCTGATTCGACCAACAGCTAGTTCGCCAATAGCAGCACCAGCAGCGTCTACCATGTCATCGTCATCCATCTTTCAAAACAGCGTAACAAGGTAAGCACTTGATCTGATGTGGATCACAAGTGATGCATTGGCCATGTTTTTTGGGGGATTTATAGTACGATTAGTCCAATGGTAGTGAGTTTGTAATGTTTGCTGATTGTATTCACCTGTTTGTATGTGAGCGGCGCGAATGCTTTCACAGTGGGCGTTTATTTGTTGTTTGCTGAAATGTTGTTTTCCAACAATGAATCTCAATGTGAAAGTGTCAAATATCACACATACAGTGCATGTTTGTAATGTTTGATCATATGCGTAATCAATATTTCTTAAACGCGATGTTATAGTAACAAGCACACGTCCAGGCTAACATGAATGAAAGTGCATAGTTGTGTATAATGTGCATCGAATGTGATCGATCAATGTTGCTGCAATATTGTTTGTAAACGATAAAGTAACATCTGCCATCTGTAGTATTGTATATATATAAGTGATTGTCGAGATGTCAATATTTTATGCGTCCCTTTCAAATCGCAATAATAATTCCGAACTTCCCGTCTGCCATCTGTAGTATTGTATATATACGTGATTGCCGAGCAGTCAATATTGTATGCGTCCCATTCAAATGGCACTAATACTGAATAACTTCCGGCTGTCATCTGTAGTATTGTATATATAAGTGATTGCCGAGCTGTCAATACTGTATGCGTCCCTTTAAAATCGCTATAATAATTCCGAACTTCCCGTCTGCCATCTGTAGTATTGTATATATAAGTGATTGCCGAGCTGTCAATATTGTATGCGTCCCATTCAAATGGCACTAATACTGAATAACTTCTGGCTGTCATCTGTAGTATTGTATATATAAGTGATTGCCGAGCTGTCAATACTGTATGCGTCCCTTTAAAATCGCTATAATAATTCCGAACTTCCCGTCTGCCATCTGTAGTATTGTATATATAAGTGATTTCCGAGCTGTCAATATTGTATGCGTCCCATTCAAATGGCACTAATACTGAATAACTTCCGGCTGTCATCTGTAGTATTATATATATAAGTGATTGCTGAGCTGTCAATATTGTATGCGTCCCTTTCAAATCGCAATAATAATTCCGAACTTCCCGTCTGTCATCTGTAGTATTGTATATATAAGTGATTGCCGAGCAGTCAATATTGTATGTGTCCCATTCAAATGACACTAATACTGAATAGCTTCCGGCTGTCATCTGTAGTATTATATATAAGTGATTTGCGATCTGAAAATATTTATTAATTGTCCCATTCAAATCTCCCTAATAATGGTGTTCCAAACAGTTCTTTACCTATATGTTGTATTGCAGTATTGAGTGTTAAAGTTCCGAAAGGGGCGGAACAGTGGTGAATCTGTGATGTGTATGGTTGAATCTTCTAATGACGTCATGATATTCTTAACCTGCCTATGTAGTTCATAAATCCTCATTGTGTTGTTGTATTTGACTACATTGTTATTGTGTGCTGAATAAAATCTAAATGTGTGCTTTGTGGTTGCGTGATGGGTGATGCGTGTTATGTACATATACGTATATATTGTGATTGTGTCCCACATATGCTGACTTCTATATAGCGGTGTGGCATTGTTGTTCCTTCCCATAAAGTGACATCTGAAATCTGTTGTAATGATGTTGTTCTTGTACGTAATTCCTAATGGTATATTGTGAGTGAATCATGATGTTAAAAGTACAGTAAAATCCATATGTTGTGTTTTGTGATTCCTCGAGAGAATGTAATGTGTTTTTCCCCCATCATTTGAATGCACATGTATGAGTGAATGTTAAAAGTAATGTATGTGCATCCATGAGTGATCATGTGTTAAGCCTATGTAGATATGCTGTTGATGCAAGCATATGAGTTGAATAAATGAAATGCAATAATAAAGGTAAATGAGAGGTGTTTCCCATTGTGTACTGTTTGTGAATCCTGAAAATTTTCCTTTTTTTTTGTGTCCGTTTAAATGTAAAAAACTTTAAAAAAAAGTTTGTTACTAGTGATGTTGATTTGTAGTTGATGTAATATAAAAGTCTGAAAGAATGTAATGGTGTTGTGAATATTGAAACAGTAAAATCCATAAATCCACCATAGGGAAATAGTCATTTCTTGATCTATTTATCATAGCTGTGTCTAACGCATGAAATCATGTCTTCTCTAGCGCTGGTATTTGGAGTTTTTCTGTCTACGCTATTTGCGTGCGTTAGGGAAATGAGGGTTTCGCGTGCACGAGCACGTCTTCCCAATAGAAGTCAATGGAGGCTCTAAAAATTTTTTTTTTTTTTCTAAGACTGGTTTTCCTCGTAAAGTGAATGACGTCATGAGCTTGTGTGAAAAAGTAACTAAATCGTGTTCTTTTTGTGATAAATAAATATTTTGAGTATGTCATGTGGTGTATATTGTTTGTATGCATCGATGAGTGTATGTTTGTGATAATGTTATTAGTTAGATGTAGTTATATGAGGGTCTTTTCCCGTGTGTCAATGTAAGTCAATGGGAAAATGGATTTGTGTTGTCTTTTTTCTAACACCCGAGATCTCGCAACTTTAATCCTTTGTATTTTGATGAAAAATTATTAAATCTTAAAAATAAATATAGTGTAGTGTTTGTATGAGTGTAAGTGTACTTTGTGTAATATTTGTTTTGTGATTCGTGGATGTTTTTTTTGTCGGTATATGTTTACTACTGGGTCTGAGGTGGCGGTAGAAATGTGAGCGTTAGGTGTTTTTTGAGTGTCGGTAACTGAACTCTAAATACCGGAGTACGTAAGAAACTCGCGTTAGGAGCCTCTAACGCTGGTTTTCACGGCTAACGCCGAACTCTAAATCTAGGCCACTAACTTACAGAAAATAATTACAAGTTTTTTAAACTAATTACACCTAATCTAATCCCCCTAATAAAATAAAAAAGCCCCCCAAAATAATAAAAAGCCCTACCCTATACTAAATTACAAATAGCCCTTAAAAGGGCATTGCCCCAAAGTAATCAGCTCTTTTACCTGTAAAAAAAGTACAATAGCCCCCAACATTAAAATCCACCACCCACACAGCCAACCCTACTCTAAAACCCACCCAATACCCCCTTAATAAAACCAAACACTAACCCCTTGAAGATCACCCTAGCTTAAGAAGTCTTCACCCAACCAGGCCGAAGTCCTCAACGAAGCCGGGCGAAGTGGTCCTCCAGACGGGCAGAAGTCTTCATCCAAGCCGGGAAAAAGAGGTCCTCCAGAAAGGCAGAAGTCTTCATCCAGACGGCATCTTCTATCTTCATCCATCCGGCACGGAGCGGGTCCATCTTCAAAACATCCGACACGGAGCATCCTCTTCTTTCGACGTCTTCTTACTAAATTTAAGTGATGACATCCAAGATGGCGTCCCTTCAATTCCGATTGGCTGATAGAATTCTATCAGCCAATCAGAATTAAGGTAGATAAAATCCTATTGGCTGATCTAATCAGTCAATAGGATTGAGCTGGCATTCTATTTGCTGATTGGATAAGCCAATACAATGCAAGCTCAATCCTATTGGCTGATTAGGGGTTAATAAGTGTAGGTAGATGGCTGCGACATTGGGGGCATCAGATTAGGGGTTAATAAATATAATGTAGGTGTCCGCGATGTTGGGGGCAGCAGATTAGGGGTTATTAAGTATAATGTAGGTGTCAGCGATGTCGGGGGCAGCGGATTAGGGGTTAATAAGTGTAAGATTAGGGGTGTTTAGACTCAGGGTTCATGTAAGGGTGTTAGTTGTAGACATAACTTTTATTTCCCCATATGAATCAATGGGGCTGCATTAGGAGCTTTACACTGCTTTTTTGCAGCCGTCTCTCCCCCATTGATTCCTATGGGAAATCATGCACGAACACGTTTTGCCAGCTCACCGCTACCGTAAGCAGCGCTGGTATTGAGGTGAGATGTGGAGCAAATTTTTGCTCTCCACCCACTTTTCTGCGGCTAACACCGGGTTTCTAAAAACCCGTAATACCAGCGTTGTCTGTAGGTGAGTGGTGAGGGAAAACTGCTCATTAGCACCGCACCCCTGTTAACACAAGACTCGTAATCTAGGTGATAGTTTGTTAAATGCTAGTTACCTAATTAACATTAATGAATTTCAGCAATTAATAATATTGAATATTCAAACATTTGATAATAAAAGAAACTGAATTTTTTTTTTAAATTGCATGCTCTCTCTGAACCATGAAAGTTTAATTTTGACTTTATTATCCCGTTAACCCCTTAATGACAACTGACGTACCAGGTACGTCATGCAAAAACTAACAGTTAATGACAATGGACGTACCTGGTACGTCAGTTGTCTAACAGAGTGTTGGAAGCAATCACAAATGCTTCCAGCAGCTCTGAGGGTATTGCAGTGATGCCTCAATATGGAGGCATCCTGCAATACCACTTTACAAGCCTCCGATGCAGAGAGAGCCACTCTGTGGCCCTCTCTGCACCGGTAGCGATGGTGCCAGTGTCCAGTAGTGCACTGTCTGGGTGTGAGAGTGAGCGCGCGCGTGCGCGTGCACAAGGGTGAGCGTGCACGTGAACATGCACGGGCGCGTGAATGGGGCGCGCGTGCACGGTGCGCGTGTGCACGTGCACGTGCACACAGCCACACTGACACCAATGAATGAGGCAGAAAGGGAGAAAAGGGTAAAAAAAAAAAATTCAAATATAAAGGATCTGGGAGGGGAAGGGGGTGGGGGTATTGTGGGGGGGGGGGCTGCTACACTACAGAAATAGTTTTAAAGTTAAAAAATTATAAAATAAAATACTTTTTGGGGGGTTTTGGGGCCAAACTGGGTACTGGCAGACAGCTGCCAGTACCCAAGATGGCGGTAATTAGGTAGGGGAGAGGGTTAGAGAGCTGGAGGGGGGATCAGGGAGGTTGGGGCTAAGGCAGGGGTCCATCACAGCTAAAATATTTTATTATTTTTATTTAAAAAAAAACAAAAAACTCTTATTTAGTACTGGCAGACTTTCTGCCAGTACTTAAGATGGCGGGAACAATTGTGGGGTGGGGGAGGGAAGAGAGCTGTTTGGGAGGGATCAGGGGGTGGGATGTGTCAGGTGGGAAGCTGATCTCTAAAATTAACCCTGCAAGCTCCCTTCAAGCTACCTAATTTAACCCCTTCACTGCTGGGCATAATTAACGTCTGGTGCGCAGCAGCATTTAGCGGCCTTATAATTACCAAAAAGCAACGCCAAAGCCATATAAGTCTGCTATTTCTGAACAAAGGGGATCCCAGAGAAGCTTTTACAACAATTTCTGCCATAATATCACAAGCTGTTTGTAAATAATTTCAGTAAGAAACTTAAAATAGTGAAAAAGTTAGCAATTTTTTTTATTTGCTCGCATTTGGCGGTGAAATGGTGGCATAAAATATACCAAAATGGGCCTAGATCAATACTTGAGGTTGTCTACTACACTACACTAAAGCTAAAATTAACCCTACAAGCTCCCTACAAGCTCCCTAATTAACCCCTTCACTCCTGGGCATAAAACACGTGTGGTGCGCAGCGGCATTTAGCGGCCTTCTAATTACCAAAAAGCAACCCCAAAGCCATATAAGTCTGCTATTTCTGAAAAAAGGGGATCCCAGAGAAGCATTTACAACCATTTGTGCCATAATTGCAGAAGCTGTTTATAAATAATTTCAGTGGGAAACCTAAAGTTTGTGACAAATTTTGTGAAAAAGTTAACTTTTTTTTTTTTTATCGCATTTGGCGGTGAAATGGTGGCATGAAATATACCAAAATGGGCCTAGATCAATACTTTGGGATGTCTTCTAAAAAAAATATATACATGTCAAGGGATATTCAGGTATTCCTGACAGATATCAGGGTTCCAATGTAACTAGCGCTAATTTTGAAAAAAAGTGGTTTGGAAATAGCGAAGTGCTACTTGTATTTATTGCCCCATAAATTGCAAAAAAAGCAAAGAACGTGTAAACATTGGGTATTTCTAAACTCAGGACAAAATTTAGAAACTATTTAGCATGGGTGTTTTTTGGTGATTGTAGATGTGTAACATATTTTGGGGGTCAAAGTTAGAAAAAGTGTGCTTTTTTCCATTTTTTCCTCATATTTTATTATTTTTTTTTTAGTAAATTATAAGACATGATGAAAATAATGGTATCTTTAGAAAGTCCATTTAATGGCGAGAAAAACAGTATATAATATGTGTGGGTACAGTAAATGAGTAAGAGGAAAATTACAGCTAAACACAAACACTGCAGAAATGTAAAAATAGCCATTGTCATTAAGGGTAAGAAAACTGAAAAATGGTCCGGTCATTAAGGGGTTAATTTCATATTTTGACCCCATGTACTATGCAGCAGCCAGACAAGGTTCTTGATTTGGGAACTTGTTCTCACCCTTTTAGAATGGATGCTCTATGTCTGCTACCTGTACTATTGCACAAGAACTCCCTTTCACAAGAATGAATCATGTGAGAGCAGGGCCTGTCAGTCACCTCAAACAAATGTATGAGAGGCTGGAGAGGGTAAGAGACCGTAAATTTACATTGGCTCATATGAAGCACCCGCTGCTTCTTACATGGAGCCCAGCCCAATATATATAAACATATACTGTGTGTGTATGTGTGTGTATGTGAGAGAGAGAGTATATGTGTGTGTGTTTTTGTGTGCGTGAGAGTGTGTTTGTGTGTGTGTGAGAGAGAGTGAGTGTGTTTGTGAGAGAGAGAGAGAGAGAGAGAGAGAGAGAGAGAAAAAAAGAGAGTGTGTGTGTTTGTGTGTGTGTGTGTGTGTGTGAGACAGAAAGAGAGAGTTTGTGTGTTTGTGTATGTGTGAGAGAGTGTGTGTGCATGTGTGTGTGTGTGTTTAAATGTTTGTGAGTATGTGTGTGTAAGAGTGTGTGTGTTTGTGTGTGTGAGAAAGACAGAGAAAAAGTGTGTGTGTTTGTGTGTTTGTGTCTGTTTGTGTGTGTGTGTGTGTGTGAGAGAGAGAGTGTGTGTGAGAGAGAGAGTGTGTGTGTGTGTGTGTGTGTGTGTGTGTGTGTGTGTGAGAAAGAGAGTGTGTGTGTGTGTGTGTGTGCATGCATGTGTGAGAGTATGTTGTGTGAGTCAGATTTAATTTATTTTAAATTTTATTATATACATTTTTGTATTTCCTTCATTCTTAAACATATTTCTGTCACATGTTTTGTATAAGTTATTTTCTGCATTTTTTAATTGTTGGGTTTCTAATTAAAATAAAGTTGTGTGATTCTATACATAGTTTAATTATTTTTCTCTACTTTCTTAGATTTTTGTTTCTTTGGTAGATGACTGGTGAGCAACAAAATCTGCAGGGGACTAAAGTCACTTAAAGCTAGATTACAAGTTGTGCATTACAACTCAAAGTGTAGCGTTATGGCCCATAATGCATCAATTTACATAACACTGCCATTACAAGTTTGAAAAAAGGCCAAAAGCGCAACCAAAATCCCTATTTACGCACAAATCAATAACTCTATCCCAGACCAGTAGTTAATGATATATTGCAACCAAAAACCTTCACTAATCACTTCAAAGATATTATACAAAGTATAGTTAGACTCATACAAACACTGTACAATAAATTAATTTTTAATAAAATGATAAAAAAAAAACTAATTATAACGGATCATAGATATGAGATCTCGGGTGTTAGAAAAAAATGCACACAAAGCCATTTTACATTGACTCACATAGACATACATGAATATACACTCATTTAGCTACATCTCCATACATATATCATTACATACATACATAATTATCAACATACAAACAATATAAAGCAGATTACGTACACAAAACATTTTTGCAATATGAAATTATCATGATTTCATGTACTATTTCACAGAATGACATGACGTCACTCACTTAGCGCACAACAGAAGTGTTTTAAGCTTTTTTTTTCTATGTCTCTCCTCCATTGACTTCTATGGGGAATGTGCACGCGGCCGGCCTCTTTGCGTAACATACACAATAATTTTATCTTTTTAAACTCATAATACGGGTGGCCTACGGCTTTTTCTAATTTATAAATTCTTGCGTAGGTCCCGCAATGACAAATAGATCACAAAATATACTATTTGGCACTGTAGTTATGTGTTTTACATGTGTGAACATCAGTACAAGGTCAAAATCATTTAGGAAATGACATTAAATCAAGTATAAAGCACGATCAATTGTATCATCACAAATAGGAACTCATTTTCAAGAATAAACACATATTTATAGTGACATATAACTCCATTTTTATATTTCCTGATTCAGAAAGAGTAGGCAATTTTTTTTTTCTAATTTACTTCTATTATATCATTTGATTTATTCTCTTCATATCCTATCTAGATAGGCTCAGTAGCTGCTGATTGGTGGCTGCAGATAGATGCCTTGTGTGATTGGCTCAACCATGTGCATTGCTATTTATTCAAAAAAGGATATATAAACAATGAACATTGGAATGTTGTTTAAAATAGTATTCTCTGTCTGAATCGTGAAAGAAAAGTTATGGCTTTAGTGTCCCTTTAAGATCAAGATTTAAACATAATATATCATTTGGAATTTTGTCTAATTCAAATATATCATTAGAAAATATTCTATTTGCCGCTTTTTTGGAAGGAACAACAATGCTATACTGCGTTATATAAATTAACATATGTGGGAGAGAATCACAATACATACGTATATGTACATAACACACATCACACAACAACAAAACACACATTTATCTTCTTAATCATCACACAATAATAATGTTGCAAAGTGGAACAAGAGAACAAAGATTTGGAAAGTAGACAGGCATGTAGCTAATATGACAACATCATTCTTAGCTTCAACCATAGGGATTGTATCATTAGGACTTTACTGCCTCTTTAATCAGTTTATCACTTAATATTACATATACGTAGACGAAAAGTTTGTAATATCTTCATTATTATTGCAATTTCAATGGTACATGTAAAATATTGAAATCTCGCCAATCACTTATATATATAATATTATATATGTCAGCTGTTACCTCATTGTTTTGCATTAATATTACAGCAACATTGCTCAATCCGAATCTAAGCCATGTCTATGCACACATTATAGACAAGTATGCTCTTTGAATCATGTTAGCGTGGTTTTTAATATAACATCGCGTTTATTAAGTATTTGTTACGCATATGAACAAACATTATGAAGATACACTGTATATGTTATATTTTACACTTTAACACTTTCATATTACGATTTAATGGAGAAAAACACAATTTTAAACAAACACACAAAAAATGCCCACTTTGAAAGCATTTGCGCTGCTCAGATACAATCAAGTGTATACAATCAGCAATCATTACGAACACGCTACCATTGAAAATATTGCACTATAAATCACCCAAACACCATGGCCAATACGTCCCTTATGACCGATATTGTATCAGATCGCTTTTGTGTGTTTAAATACCTTGTTACTCACTTCATGTTTGCTTTGCTATTTGGCTTGTGCTGCTTGGCACTGCAAATATGGATAATCCCCAGTTAGATTGTGTTGGTGCTGTTGGACAAGTTATGTACAACAGACTCAGGCGTGCCCGGCGCCTCAAAGATTAGCATGTGGGACACCTGAGGGTTAGGGCTCCTCCTGTTCACAGGGTGAGGCTCACCTTGGATAACATGAGCGATGCCAAGGTTTTTGACAAGTATCGGCTCAATAGAAAGCAGCTATTGAGCCTTTACAATGTACTAAGACCTTATCTGGAGCCATGCAAATGTATGGGCACTGCTATTCCTGGCATGTCCAAGATCCTTTGCTGCATACATGCCCTGGCGTCTGGAGGCTTTCAATCCACAGAAGGTTACTTGTCCGGTATGTCCCAAGGCACCTTCTCTGTGGTTTTTTTAAAGGTTTCCCTCAAAATGAGGACGATTGGAGACACCTCAAGAGGGAATTCTATCAAATAGCTGAAATGACAAATGTTTTGGGAGCAATAGATTGCACCCATGTTGCTCTGTGGGCTCCAGCAGAAGAGGGTCCTTTCCGAAATCGCAAACACTTTCATAGTTTGAACGTGCAGTTCATTTGGAACACCCGAATGCGAGTTATAAACATGTCTGCAAATTTTGGGGGCACCAGTCACGACACCCATATCCTCAGGCAGTCTTCACTCTGGCAACAGTTTGAGGACAGACAGTTTCCCCACAAGTGGCTTATTGATGAGTACTTGTGCACAGCATGGTCATAAACATATATACCCTTTTCATAATAGTTGTGATTAAGTTATCACTTAATGGCAAATACAAACTAGGAAATCATCTCTGCTCATTTATACATACATTTTACAAAAACAATGAACTCACATGCATATTTAAGAATATGTTTTACTTTGTCAAAAAAAAAAATTGACTGATTGTTCATGTCAAAGTTATGATTTTTGCTAATAATATCCAATCGTGATTTAATATTTTACAGATATGGATGTTGAAGCTGGACGCTCAACCTCGGGTTTGTCCCAGCCTTGTATGTCTCATTATCTTCACTCTTGGCTTACAAATTTGTACATAACATTGCCTAAAACATTCACATTCATCTATATGAACATGGATCCTCTAATTAAATGTAAAGTGTATTTAAAATGAAAAATCATGATTCTGATATAGAATTCCATTCTAAGCAAAATAAGAATGTATTAGTATTCTAAGATATTCTTCATAATCGTGCTATTTTTAGTTGAATGTAATCTTAGGGGCTGGTCCTTTTTGGATTCAGCACCTGGGTAGTGCTTGACAGTTGTTGGCTACATTTAGACAAAAATCAGAAGTTTGTTCACAGGTGCTGAATCTAAAAATACACATCTCATATGCTTAGATTCTTTATTCTTAATGGGAGACTGAACACAATTTTTTTCTTTCGTGATTCAGATAGAGCATGCAATTTTAAGCAACTTTCTAATTTACTCCTATTATAATTTTTTCTTCGTTCGCTTGCTATCTTTATTTGAAAAAGAAGGCATCTAAGATTTTTTTTTAGTTCAGCACTCTGGACAGCACTATTTTATTGGTGGATGAATTGATCCACCAATCAGCAAGGACAACCCAGGTTGTTCACAAAAATGGGCTAGCATCTAAACTTACATTCTTGCATTTCAAATAAAGATACCAAGAGAATGATAATAGGAGTAAATTAGAAAGTTGCTTCAAATTTAATGCTCTATCAATGCTCTATGCTTACAAAAGAAAAACATTGGGTTCAGAGTCCCTTTAAGATAGCAAGAAAATTATATATTCATGATGATATGAGTAAATTATCTCTTAGATTTAAATTGCATGCTCTTCCAATTCATTATATTAACATAGGGAATAGAATATTCTTTTAGAGGGACAGTCTCAAATATTGATATTGTATTTAAATAAAGATACAAAATATCTGTATTACTCATTACACTGTTTTGCTGAAACAGTAATGTGATTTAAATAACATCTTTCTCTCTAGGATTACCTTTAGATATAAGTATATTCTAACAGCATTATGATGACATTTTTAATATATCTTATGTCTTGCATTGTGATCAAAATGTGTTGTGTCATCAACAACATTACTGTACATTGCAGAAAGTTATCTATGTGTCCCACATGTATTATACTATAGCTGTCACTAGTTGTTATTAAAAGTGTTAATTCTCTGTCTGGATTGATTTTGAAGCAGGGACAAATAAATATTTTGAAATGTTCGATAGATGAATATGATAAGGATCAGATGTGTAATATTTGAACAAATAGTACATCTGTGAAAGACATCATTTTCCTTTCACTCACCTTAATGAAGTAATAAATTTCATTTTCATATTAGTGGTCTAGTCTTCACATTTCGATATATATTATTTTGACTTTTTTACGTTTTTTAAGTTTTTATTCATGCAAAATATGTATTTTTGAAGCATATGTACAAATTGTGTTACATAATTTATATTTATATCATTAATAGTTTAAGTTACTTTGACAATCCCTGAGGGATCCAGCACCATTCCAGCCCTGCATGAGCAGGTTTTGTTTTTTTTTTTTTATAATTCTTTTTATTGATTTATCAATTCTATTATACAAAAAAGAAACAGAGCAGAAGTGTACAGATATAAAAAACAAAACAAAAAAAAAACAAAGAAAACACAATAATACAAAAGCAGTGCACCAAAACATTCAATAGCAGAGGCGCCATTTTCTGGTATATCTTAAATCAAAAAACATGTTCATTCTATATCACCAAATAATACATATACCGTTACAATAAATATCAACAGCTTAACTTTTTTGACTTTTTTCTCCCTCTTATTCCTTTACCCTTCCCCTGCCTTCTTATTTGCCTTCCCTAAAGATAAAAAATACATCTGCAATAACAAAAAAAAAAAAAAAAAAAAAAAAAAAAAAACCCCACAGCCCCCCTCCGCGTGCCCATCATACAAGATAATACCTTGCACCCTCTCCTCAGCCAGAATACAACTACAAATGTACACCCAATTATGCCGCCGAAACTAACCAGGATGCCGGGAATTTCCCCAATAACACTAATTCAGCAAAGCAAACCGATGATCGCACCGGGGCAAGAATCTGCCTTTGTATCCGAAGCGGATAAGACAAGATAATTGGTAACCATCCCTGCAAGAACTCCTTGGTTCTCTTCTCAGATGCTTCCAGTAAATGATATGACTCAAATATAATTTGACCTTGGATTTCTTTAAAAGACCTCTCAAGGCTCGGTGCTCTCCTCGATTTCCAATTTAATAAGACAAGATGACGCACGGCTAAGATAATCGTATTCAGAATACGAGTTAATGACCCCAAGTTTCTATGTGTTTCTGTGATCAATAAAATCACATCTTGAAGTGTGAGAACACAATTTACCCCATACAATGTATTAAACCAGTGACCCAATTTACACCACAATTGATTAATTTTGGGACAGGACCAAAACATATGAAATAAGTCAGCCCTAGAATTTGAGCATCTGGGACAGTTATTTGTTCCAATATGAGAAAATTTTTGTAATTTCAGGGGATGCAAATAAAAATTATTCAAAAGCTTCGTGTGCGATTCCTTCCAGGACATCGAGACCCTACATTTATACGCCCTATTGCAACTCTGAATGATTCTCTCCTCGGAAACATCAGTGATAACCGGAAGCAACCAATTACTTATATTCTGCAGATACTTATCACTTTGTTTAGAAAGCATCATATCATACATTAAAGAGATAGAGGAGCTTCCCGTATTAAATTTCTTAATTACAGCTCTAATGAGGGACCATTCTAGTGGCACACTATTCTCCCAGCTTTGTTCACGCATAAAATGGCGAATCTGAAAGTAGGCAAATAAATCGGACCTTGGAAGATCATAAGTTTGAAACAAAGACTCAGCGGACTGAATCAGATTATCGGGCCCTAATAATTGCTTAACCCACAACAAGCCTTTATTTCCCCATACTTTAAACACCTTATGATATAAGCCCGGGATGAAGTTCGGATTACCCTGAATCGGAAGGTATTCTGAGACAGAGGGATCTACTCCGAGACACATACAAAACTTCCGCCACGCAACTACAACATTTTTAAAAGATATCATTCTACTAATGTTAGAGGGCAACTGTTTTGTATTACAATGTAACAGTGCTTTAAGCGCAAATGGGCGGGTATAAAAGGCTTCCTCTTGACTAACTGCTAACCTGTCGGAATCCGCTACCCAATCCAAGGCGAACTTCACCAGCGCCGCCATGTTATAAAGCCTAACATCGGGCAAGGCGAACCCGGCGCAGTTTGATTTCTGCATAAGCTTAGCTAATGCTATCCTGGGTCTCTTATCTTTCCATATAAATTTGGAAAAACAACTATATAAATTCCTCATATCTGCATTGGAGATGAAGAGTGGCAGATTCTGAAGCACATACAGAAGACGGGGAAAAACAATTGTTTTTATTAGATTTACCTTTGCCGAAATTGATAAGGGAAATGAAGCCCATAATTGAACATCTATTTTAATTTTTTTCAGCAAAGGGACAACATTCGCACTATACCATAATTTCGGATTTTTGTGCAACTCCAGTCCGAGATAATTAATTGCGTTAACCACTTTAAAAGGGAATTTTCCCGGGCAAAGTGAGTTATTACCCAAGTACATGAGTTCACTCTTCTCCAAGTTCACCCGGTAGCCGGAAAAGGAACTAAACTGTGCTAGGAGTTGGAGAATAACTGGGATCGATTGCAAGGGCTTATCTACAAAAATCAACATATCATCCGCATAGAGGAGAGTTTTTAAACGGTGGAGACCCAGAGAAATACCTATTAAAACCTCACGGAATCTAACTGCTAAGGGTTCTAAGGCCAAGTTAAACAAGAGGGGGGATAATGGACACCCCTGCCTGGTGCCACGCTGTAAAACAATCCCCTGTGAACGTATCCCATTAACCAAAAGATAGGAAATCGGTTTGCAATAAAGTTTATGAATGAAGAGCTTAAAGTTACCAGAAAAGCCGAATTTCTGCAGTGAGCAGAATAAATGCTCCCAGACAATAGAGTCAAAAGCCTTGACTGCGTCAAGGGTTAAGACTGCTGAATCACGAATTTCGTCATTACTAGACTCTGGTAGCAAATTCGACATAAAATCTAAAAACGTAGTAACCTTACGTATATTCCGCGACGAATTTCTAGAGGTCATAAAGCCAGTCTGATCCGGATGGATCAGACCCTGCAGGCAACGATTCAATCTGGAGGCTATAATACTAGCAAGAAGCTTGTAATCAGTATTAAGTACTGATATTGGCCTATATGAGGCCATATCCTCTGGATTTTTATTTTTTTTCGCAATAAGTGAAATATTAGCTGCCGCGAAATTATCAGAAATCCCATTGTCTGAAAGATAATAATTGTTGAATATGGCCTCTAATGGTGATAGCAGTTCTTCTTTTAATAACTTATAGAATTCGGCCGGAAGCCCATCAGGGCCAGCGGCTTTATTAAGCTTAAGATTATCAATAGCAATACCAATCTCCTCACGCGAAATCGGCTGATTCAGCATAGCCAACTCTTCTGCTTGTATCTTTGGAATACTTATTGCAGACCAGAAAGACTCTAGGCTGTCACGGTCAAAGGTGACGGCCGAATATAATTCTAGATAATACTTATATAATTCCTGAGCAATCTCTGCTGGGTTAAAAAACCTGTCCTCGCCCTTTTTTATTACTGCAATATAATTTCTCTTTTTTCTATTCTTAACCAAGCGCGATAGATGCTTCGCCGAACACCCGTAAAAACTCCTATATTTAAGATTCAATCTAGCATCTTCCTCCAAAGATTTCTGTTTTATAAAAATCTCTCTCTCCTTTCTGGCCTCAAGATACACTGCCCAGTTCCTTACAGAGGGATCCGACTGAATATCGCTGTACGCTGCTCTAATTCTTGTAACAAGGGAACTCCCCTGTTCCTTAATTTTTTTTGAACGCATGCTCATATAAGCTATAATTTTGCCTCGGGTTACAGCTTTAGCCGCCTCCCAATAAACCTCCGATTTATAACTATAATTCACGTTAAATGATACATACTCCTGCCAGATAGTCTTAATCCAAGATAAGAAGCTCGGATTAGTGTATAAGAAGCGAGGGAAACCAAAGACCTGTGTTGGTAAACGTACCCCCTTCGAGTCGAGAATAGATAGAGAGATTATAGCGTGATCTGATATCTGGAATTCCCCAATTCCGGATTTAAACTGGAAAATTGTCAGTGCTTCAGAAATTAAAAAAAAATCTATCCTCGAGAAGGTCCTGCACGACTTAGATTCACATGTGTATACTCTAGCTAACGGGTTTTGTAAACGCCAGATATCTGTCAATGACAACTTACTACAAAATTTTTTAAAGTATTTAGCTTGATACTTGTATTTAGCACAATTCTTTTTTGAAAAACGGTCCAATTCAGGACACAAGGTAACATTGAAATCCCCACAAATAATTAAATTCTCCCTTTGAAAGGGGAAAATTATATTTTGAATCCGGTCCCAAAATTTTGCTGAAAATTTATTGGGGGCATAAATATTACAAAATATGTATTTGACAGAGTTTATCAACACCTGTAACAACATATATCGGGCCAAAGAGTCATACTCCACTTTAATGATTTGATATTCCAAATCTTTATGCAGTAGAACCGCAACTCCACGTTTTTTAGATGGAGAAGATGAGGCAAATACCTCGCCAACCCATTTCATTTTAAGCTTTACAGCTTCTATTGCGTCCAAATGTGTCTCTTGTAAGCAAATGACATCTGGATTTTCTGCAGCCAGTGTTTTGATAACCAATTTGCGCTTTGCGGGAGAGGAAATCCCCCCCACATTCCATGAAAGAATTCTACAGCCCACCGCTATACTTTAGTCTAACTCGCATACCAAGCCCTATAGCAGACATATAACTGGCGATATCAACCAACAAAAACAGAAGAAAAACAAATAAAGGGGGGGCACGGGAGGGAGGAAAGGGAAAGAAGAGAAAAAAAAAAAAAAAAAAAACAGAACCCAAAATATTGACTCATTTTCAGAGATTTTCGTAGAACAAATTTAGCATATACATGTCTCTCAAACAACATTGAGGAAAAAAAAAAGAAATTTACTAAAAATAAATAAAAATCAGGAAATAACCAAAAAACAGAAAAATCAAAACTTTCCTGAGAGAATATATGAGCCTAAACTGGCCTAAAAACAAAACCTAGCTTAATAACAAGCCCAAATCTAGGAGTCAAGAGTTTTCAGAAAATCTTTAACCTCAGCAACTTCATTAAATGTAAATTTGTCTCCCTTATTTTCCACTATAATTTTGGCAGGATAAAATAAACTGGCTTTAATACCTTTAGAAATCAATTGAGAACAGTACGGGGCCATAAGTCTTCTACGAGCGGAGGTCTCCGCCGAGAAGTCCTGGAACAGCAAAATCTTGCTGTTCCCAAATTCTAATGAACCAGCTTTCTTTGCTAACTTTAGGATCTCAAGCTTATCCTGAAATTTTAATAACTTAAAAATACACATCCTGGGTTTACCCAGACCACTAGCTGAATCCCTTCTGGAACCCACTCTGTGGGCTCTCTCTATTGCTAGAGGGAGAGACTGGGGTGTAAAACCAATGGCGAGGGGGAGAGTGGAGGAAGTGAATTTAACAAGATCCTCAAATTCAGGCAATTAAGGGAGACCTATAACCCTGATGTTGTTGCGCCTGGAGCGATCCTCAAGATCCTCCAGGCGCGACTGCATGCTATTGAGTTTGACTTCCTGGGCCTGGATAATAGCACCTTGGGCTGTTAGCCTGTCTTCAGTAGCAGAAATTCTATTTTCTGCTTCTCCAATTCTCTGCGAAAATTTTTTGACTTCTACTGAGAGTGTAGCTAACTCTGAGGAAATACCTCCCAGCTCTTTTTTAATACCCTCAAACTGGGGAGAGAAGATTGCTGTGAGTTGAGCAATCAAGACCTGAGTATCAATTACTGTAGGTGCACTTTCTGCGGATATATCTACACTTGTGTCACCGCATTTAGAGTTTTTCTTGTCCCTAGATTTAACAGGCATTTTAGGTGTAGTGTTGTTACTGTGAGTTATACATTTTTCCATGAATAGTGACAAGTGAAAGAAAATAACAAAAACAAATACTGTGCACAATTAAACAAAATATAGGTCCCCTCTGTGAGGGAGAACAATAGTGAAGCCAAACTTAGTGAGATAAAAAACCTGACACACAAAAATTTGTCTCTTCTTTTTTTTCCCTTTTTTCTCCCTTTCTCTTCTCTCCCTTTCCTTCACCCCCCTTTCTCTCTACTATTTCTTTCTTTTCCTTTCCTTAACTTAAGTGCACACTTACATTAGTGCTTGTGCGTGGATATAATCTATATAGTGGAAATTAAAAAAAAAAAAAAAGCCCCTAGAAAAATTGTGCTATATAGACTTTCAAAAATGGAGCCTAATATCAATGGCCAGTGTTATTATAAAATAAAAAAAATAAAAAAAAACATGCCTTGAGGAAAAACCTATAAACAAATGCCTGTACTTTTATAAGAAAAAAAACAAAAAAAAAGCACACCCCTTTATATTCTTATGTGTATGACAAGATAAACACCTATGTAGAAAAACATTGCCCTATTAAACCTTCCAGCATAACACACAGGATATAAAGTATTATATTGATATAAGACTCAGGGTGACAGTCCCCACTCTGCCTAAGCCCCAGGCAGAGTCCTTTAAAAGTTCATAGGGCCCAGTAGACTTCACGGCCTTGTATCATACAGCTTCACTTCTGAGGAAATTAAGTAATCTCTGGAAAGAGAAATGTTAGTACTTGATAAGGCCACCTCTAGGCTTTTTATATCTCCGGGACCAAGAACCATGAAGGAGACTATATCCTGGGGTATTTATAGGGTACCTAGGGAGCTAGGCTGAGCCTGAGAGAAATTGGCCTCTGACCGGGGGAGCTCCTACCCGGAAGAGCAGTACAGATAAAGCATAAAGTACCTGAATTGAAGCACCCCGGTGCCTTATCTCAAGTCCGGACTAACGGCTGGCCAGTGGCAGATGCAGGGCCGGTTATTATAGCAGCCTCTCCTTGGGTAGTCAGAGAGGATGTAAGCTCCAGGTACCTCTGTAGATTCCAATGCGGCAAACCGGCCTTCAGCAATAGGCCTGCCTCTCTCCCCGAGACCGTTTTCTCTACCGTGGGACAAATCTCCAGGGCTGTCCCTCCCGGGCTGACTACCGACAGGGCCGATACACCTGTCGCTCACGGTAGCTATTGGCAAAAGCGAGGCCGGCTATGACCACAATCTCTCCTCAGGTGGCCAGAGGGGATGCAAACTCCGAAGTCCCCAGCAAATTCCAATGCGGCGCACCCGCCTCCAGCAGCAAGCCCGCTTCTGCTCCTGGCACAGCTTCCTCTATAGTGGGACAAGACTCCAGGGCCGTCCCTCCCAGGCTGACTGCTCACAGGGTCGATTCACCTGTCACTCACGAGGACTTACTCCACCTCCTCAGGCTATCTGCTCCGCTCCTCCACCAGCCCCACAGAGGGGCCGCGAGACCGGCGATTCACTCCGGCAAGCAAGATAGAGGCAGGTTAGTGCTAACTCCTTTGCAGTTCCGATAATTCTGGCAACAGTTTGTGTAAAAATAAATGCGGATTTACCGCTGCTAATTCAGCAATAGAGGTTTCCCTTAAGCTTGCGGTGTCGTGTCAAGCTATAGCCCAAGCCCAAACAGGTACAGCGGGCAAATAGTGAAGGCTGTGATGGCTGCTGTCGGCTCAGACGCCGAGTCGGAGCACCTGTCTTGTTGCTCCGCCTTCTCACCGGAAACCTCTCTCGACAATCATCTGTCAGTATTCACATAAAACTCGCATGAGCAGGTTGATGGTAAGTCTGTTTACTTATTCATACATAATTAAAGGTATATTACACAAAGATTTTATGATTATGATTATGATAGAGCATTCAATTTGAATAAACCTTATAATGTACTCCTCTAATTATATTTATTTTAGTAGTTTAATATTAAAATCTCAAAGCTTCCTATTCTACACTTTTGTGCTTCAGAACATGGATAGCACATGTTGGTTTTTTGTATGAATTTAGACAACAATCATCAAGCAATACACACATGATAAGCATTAAATGTTCCCTGTACTATGCTTTTGTTCCTGATTTACAAAATACAGATAAGTACATTTAAATATTAAACCTAAAATATTATATATTTACTTAAAATTGCATGCTCCATCTAAATAATGAAAATCATTAATTTTGTTCAGTATCTATTTAATGCAACAGTGATGTGTGTACTTGATCACCAGTAACTCATGTTTGAAATATTAGATTTTAACGTGTACACAACATATTATGTTTAACAGATATGGATGTTATATGTGTGACGGAGGAGAATGTGGTTCTCTTGGTGTCTGATGGTATGTCAAATATATATATATATATATATATATATCAACATGTATATAACGTGTATTTTGTAGAAATTATATATTTGGATAAAAATAAACAGCAAAGAAAACCAGCAAGCCTCAAGGTGTAGAAGCTGTAAAAAGTTCTTTATTGCAGATTAGTAAAAACAGCATAAAAGCTTATAGCCCACGCATCTGGGGTAGAATAATAGGTCCTACGCATTTCGGCAGCCCTCTGCCTTATTCATGGACTTACAAATTAAGGTGTCAAAGCTCCTTAAATACACCTGAGCCCCCAGGTGTAAGAAACCCCATTGATGCAAATTTAAAGGGATATTACCTGTGTTAAGAAAAAGCACACTAACACACAATTAACAGTGAAACATGAATAATTGACAGTTATGCATAATCAAAGGTCGAAAAGATGATATTCCCCAATATTCAAAACTCATTGCACAAACATATATACATATAGATCTACACATACAGCATCTTAGTTTGTATATACAAGTTACAACACAATAAAGATGATAACTTTAGTGGTGAAAGCTGGCAAATAGATGCAAGTGCAGATATGAATTCTGATATTAATCACAGTGTGATAATGAGCAAACGGTTAACCTATACTAATAGCTAACACAGATTATTTACAATAAAATTAGTGAAGGTAGTGCGCTAATTAGTATGCATATCTATGCTCATGAATATGCACTTATCATCAAATCAGACACCAGGTTACATCAGAGACAGAAGGAACATATTATAAAACAAAAACAGAAGAGGCGCAGCCCGACTTAAGTGTAATAAGATTTAATACAGGTAAGTGTGTTAAGACAAGTTGCTACTTACAATGTTAAAAACATAAAATGCATCTAAGGAAAAATATCCCAAAGGAAAGACTGCAACTGTAATTCCACTGTTCAGAGAGACAATCCAACATGCAAGAATCCACCCCAGCCGTAGTAGGTAGCCAAGTGTGGTGATGACTGGTGGAATAGACCTCCGTAGTGCGTGGAATAGAGTGTCAAGTATACAGTGAGTCTTTTACAAGGTTAGTCTCTACGCGTTTCGTCTGAGGTCGCTCAGACTTTTTCAAGAGAAATACCATTGTTTGCTCCAACCGGCTTTTAAAGGAGCCAATGGGTAAAAAGTGCAGTTGTTAGCCTGTTATTTTGACAGAACCAAATCATTTAAAAATATAATTTCATCACAGTATTAAAATATGTTCTACCCAAAGCAGTTAATTAGGGAGTAATTGTTTAAAAAAAACATTACAACGTTAAAACGCAAGAGAAGAATTAATATTTCAACATTTCAACAACAACAAAGAACAAATGATAAATTAATTAAAAACACTAAATCATGATATCTTATTTATAAAAACAATTCTTATTAAAACTAATTCTGTCTAGTATGCAACCAGATGTATTTGGCAGCTAACATAAGTGATGTTTCAGAGAATGTATTTAAGTGTTTAGATACTAAAGGACAGAATCTACATGAATGCTTGCAGGTCTAATTCTAAATTTAGGCCTGCTGGGTGCATAGCATCCAATTGATAAATCCAGAAAGATTCCCTGCGTCTAAGTGTAAGCAACCTATTTGAATATTTGTTTGGGGGTATCCAGTCTATCATTTGGATTTTAAGACATGTGGGATCAGAGTTATGAAATAGTCTAAAGTGTTCAGGAACACTACGGCCTAGATTTGGAGTTTGGCGGTAGCCGTGAAAACCAGCGTTAGAGGCTCCTAACGCTGGTTTTAGGCTACCGCCGGTATTTGGAGTCATTCAAAAAAGGGTCTAACGCTCACTGTTTAAGCCGCGACTTTTCCATACCGCAGATCCCCTTACGTCAATTGCGTATCCTATCTTTTCAATGGGATCTTTCTAACTCCGGTATTTAGAGTCGTGGCTGAAGTGAGCGTTAGAAATCTAACGACAAAACTCCAGCCGCAGAAAAAAGTCAGTAGTTAAGAGCTTTCTGGGCTAACGCCGGTTTATAAAGCTCTTAACTAGTGTGCTCTAAAGTACACTAACACCCATAAACTACCTATGTACCCCTAAACCGAGGTCCCCCCACATCGCTGACACTCGATTAATTTTTTTTAACCCCTAATCTGCCGACCGCCACCTACGTTATACTTATGTACCCCTAATCTGCTGCCCTTAACACCGCCGACCCCTATATTATATTTATTAACCCCTAACCTGCCCCCCACAACGTCGCAGCCAGCTACCTACAATAATTAACCCCTAATCTGCCGACCGCAAAGAGCCGCCACCTACATTATAGCTATGTACCCCTAATCTGCTGCCCCTAACACCGCCGACCCCTATATTATATTTATTAACCCCTAATCTGCCCCCCTCAACGTCGCCTCCACCTGCCTACACTTATTAACCCCTAATCTGCCGAGCAGACCGCACCGCTACTATAATAAAGTTATTAACCCCTAATCCGCCTCACTAACCCTATAATAAATAGTATTAACCCCTAATCTGCCCTCCCTAACATCGCCGACACCTAACTTCAATTATTAACCCCTAATCTGCCAACTGGAGCTCACCGCTATTCTAATAAATGTATTAACTCCTAAAGCTAAGTCTAACCCTAACACTAACACCCCCCCTAAATTAAATATAATTTTAATCTAACGAAATTAATTAACTCTTATTAAATAAATTATTCCTATTTAAAGCTAAATACTTACCTGTAAAATAAATCCTAATATAGCTACAATATAAATTATATTTATATTATAGCTATTTTAGGATTTATATTTATTTTACAGGTAACTTTGTATTTATTTTAACCAGGTACAATAGCTATTAAATAGTTAAGAACTATTTAATAGCTAAAATAGTTAAAATAATTACAAATTTACCTGTAAAATAAATCCTAACCTAAGTTACAATTAAACCTAACACTACACTATCAATAAATTAATTAAATACAATTCCTACAAATAAATACAATGAAATAAACTATATCCAAGATGCATCTTCTATCATCATCCATCCTGAGCGGCAGCATCCTGAAGACCTCCGACGCGGAACATCCATCCTGGCCGACGACTGAACGACGAATGACGGTTCCTTTAAATGACGTCATCCAAGATGGCGTCCCTCGAATTCCGATTGGCTTATAGGATTCTATCAGCCAATCGGAATTAAGGTAGGAATATTCTGATTGGCTGATGGAATCAGCCAATCAGAATCAAGTTCAATCCGATTGGCTGATCCAATCAGCCAATCAGATTGAGCTCGCATTCTATTGGCTGTTCCGAGCAGCCAGAGTTATTTTAAAGGTGCGGCCAGAAAAAAGCTAGCGTTAGATACGCGGGTCGTTACCGACAAAACTCTAAATCTAGCCGTCTATGTTTTCAAACCACTTTTGATATTATTAACATGTTCACCTAATCTAGTACGAATATTCCTTTTTGTTCTTCCTTTGCGCCCAGAAAAGCCCCGGATAAATTTCAGATGTACATAGATGTGAAAAAATACATATGAAATCTTACTCTCAAAAGATATTTTTTTAAAAAGCACACCTAAGATCACTCCGACACCTACCATCACATTAGATCATTCTGAACAAACTACCTTGGAAATATTGAATGATCTTGCTAACTGTGAGGCCAGTATAAGTACACTCTCCCCAGACCAACACAATTTGCTAGATTTAAGTGTCTATGATTATGAGGAATCTATTAAACATAGCAATTTCAAACGCAAATCGAGCTTTTATCCATAGGGGGGAATTTGTAACTACTTTCAATAAACTTGTATGTGAGGATCTCACTAAACTTTGAGAGAGAAAAGGCAAAAATTGGATAAATAAGTACAATGATAACCTCTCTATGGATGAGAGAAGAACCCTTAAGAATTTACAGAATAATCAGAATATTATAATAAGGGCAGCGGATAAGGGGGTGGGGTTGTTACACAAAACAGAGAAGACTACTTAGCAGAGGCATTTAATATTTTTAATTATCAGAACACATATAAAAAATTAAACTTCAACCCCACCTTAAAGAACTTAGTGTCATTTTAAAAGAACAGGAAAGAAAAAACAGGGCACGATTTAAGTGTAAAAGTTTTATTACAAAATGACACGCACAAATAAAATGCACTTACTGAATAAAAGCAAATAAAATGCATTGAGTAAAAGCTGAATAATAATAATTTTAATTTAAAATTTATGGAAAATAGCTCTAAAGAAAAAATAGAGTTCTTAGATTTAACTTTTTTTAAAGACCACCAAGGGAAAATAGCTGTTAAAAATTATAGGAAAACCACTGAATGTAACAGTTTTATCCAAGCAAAAAGTGCCCATAAAAACAGCTGGGTCAATAATGTCCCTCAAAGTCAATTTTTAAGAATCAAGAGAAATTGTACTCATAGCTCAGATTACGAGACAGAAGCCAAAATTCTAGAGAAAAGAATTCTAGATAAAGGGTACAATCCAGACGTCTTGAATCAAGCTAAATCAAAAGTATCCACTAAAGATAGAAGGTCATTTTTTCAAAAGAACAATATAAACAAAAACCCACCACCAATTGGGACTAGTTTACATAAGGATTTAATCAAATTGCAATCAAATAACTGCAATGGTATAAGGTTTGTTACCACGTATAACCAAGGTTCTAAAAAATTGGAAGATATAATTAAGAAACATTGGCCCATTCTTAAATCAGATCTTCACCTAGGCCCACACCTTGAAGAAAAACCAACATTCACATACAAGAAAGGTAGAAGCCTAAAGAATATTCTAGCCCCCAGTAAGATAAAAAACAATTCCAACAAGTAAGATTGATCCAAAAACCAATAATTGGCTAACTAATTAGAAGGGAACCATGAAGTGTGGAAAAACAAGATGCAATATGTGCAAACACATAAATAGAGCTTCCACATTTCATAATAGCCAATCCACAGAAACCTATAATATAAACTTCAAGAGTAACTGCGACTCAATCTATGTTGTTTATCTGCTAGAATGTGGGTGCGGCCTGCTATATGTAGGCCGCACTAAAAGGAAGATAAGACGTAGGAGTAATGAACACCTATATAATATTAAAGAAAAAATGGATAATCACAATGTCCCGAAACATTTTTTAGACTGTTATGGAAGCAATCCCAGCTCCTTGAAAGTACAAGTAATAGATCAGGTGGTTCATACAAAACCTAACAGATTATTGGAATTTAGAAAACTAGGTGGATTTATAAATTAAAAACTTTACAACCGTTAGGATTAAATATTGATATAGATGTGGCAGTATTCCTATAGTTTACAGTATCTTCCCTATGAGCTTTTTTTATGAAATATATAGAGATTCTTTGTTTTCAAGTTTTAACAAATTCTTAATTTTTTTTTAGGATTTTATATAATATTACCTTTATAGTATTAATTTCTCATATCAATTATCTTAAACTCATACTTTGATCTTTTTAACATTTTTCTTGCAGGTATCGTTTGTGTGTTGATAAATGACATTATAGAGAATAGTTAACTTTTATGTTTATTTCTATATAGATAATATAATTAGAGAATGTTTTAATTATTAATTATTAACTTTTTTATTAATTATCGGCCTAAGTATTCAGGTTTTTTATGAATATCAAATGAACATCAATTTTTTTCGTGATGAACAAGTTTTACCTTATAAATTATTAAATAGGTATAAGATTTCTTTTAAAATTCTGTGCACTCAGAAATTTTAAGTTGAGGCTCTATCATTTTAGTGAAAGGATTTTTATTTTTCAGTATTCAAAAACATGTGCCATAACACTCTGCAACAATCGTTATGGATAAACAGCCGAGTATTACTGTAACTATGGCTAATCCTTCACACTATTGCCATTTCAGTAATTATATGCAAATAATATGAGTATCTCTCATATCGTACCAATTTTAATTGAATCAGTCCTTGTGATCGTTTCTTCTCCCTAGCTGGAGTCATGTGTAAGTTAAATATGTTTTGAGCAAATAGAAAGCGCTCTGTAACGATAGGTGTATAATGTTGAATATCTCCACACAAGTGTAATTTAAAAGAAATCATTCATACTGCAATATTACCTAAGTCCAAACCTTTTTTAGCGAGCATGTTCCGTGCACTCAATGGCCTAGATTTAGAGTTCGGCGGTAGCCGTCAAAACCAGCGTTAGAGGCTCCTAACGCTGGTTTTGGGCGCCCGCTGGTATTTGGAGTCAGTGATTAAAGGGTCTAACGCTCACTTTTCAGCCGCGACTTTTCCATACCGCAGATCCCCCTACGCCATTTGCGTAGCCTATCTTTTCAATGGGATCTTTCTAACGCTGGTATTTAGAGTCGTTTCTGCAGTGAGCGTTAGAGCTCTAACGACAAGATTCCAGCCGCCTGAAAATAGCAGGAGTTAAGAGCTTTCTGGCTAACGCCGGTTTATAAAGCTCTTAACTACTGTACCCTAAAGTACACTAACACCCATAAACTACCTATGTACCCCTAAACCGAGGTCCCCCCACATCGCCGCCACTCGATTAAAATTTTTAACCCCTAATCTGCCGACCGCCACCTACGTTATACTTATGTACCCCTAATCTGCTGCCCCTAACACCGCCGACCCCTGTATTATATCTATTAACCCCTAACTTGCCCCCCACAACGTCGCCGCAAGCTACTTAAAATAATTAACCCCTAATCTTCCGACCGCAAATCGCCGCCACCTACGTTATCCCTATGTACCCCTAATCTGCTACCCCTAACATCGCCGACCCCTATGTTATATTTATTAACCCCTAATCTGCCCCCCACAACGTCGCCGACACCTACCTACACTTATTAACCCCTAATCTGCCGAGCGGACCTGAGCGCTACTATAATAAAGTTATTAACCCCTAATCCGCCTCACTAACCCTATCATAAATAGTATTAACCCCTAATCTGCCCTCCCTAACATCGCCGACACCTACCTTCAATTATTAACCCCTAATCTGCCGACCGGAGCTCACCGCTATTCTAATAAATGTATTAACCCCTAAAGCTAAGTCTAACCCTAACACTAACACCCCCCTAAGTTAAATATAATTTTTATCTAACGAAATAAATTAACTCTTATTAAATAAATAATTCCTATTTAAAGCTAAATACTTACCTGTAAAATACATCCTAATATAGCTACAATATAAATTATAATTATATTATAGCTATTTTAGGATTAATATTTATTTTACAGGCAACTTTGTAATTATTTTAACCAGGTACAATAGCTATTAAATAGTTAAGAACTATTTAATAGTTACCTAGTTAAAATAATTACAAATTTACCTGTAAAATAAATCCTAACCTAAGATATAATTAAACCTAACACTACCCTATCAATAAAATAATTAAATAAACTACCTACAATTACCTACAATTAACCTAACACTACACTATCAATAAATTAATTAAACACAATTGCTACAAATAAATAAAATTAAATAAACTATCTAAAGTACAAAAAATAAAAAAGAACTAAGTTACAGAAAATAATAAAATATTTACAAACATAAGAAAAATATTACAACAATTTTAAACTAATTACACCTACTCTAAGCCCCCTAATAAAATAACAAAGCCCCCCAAAATAAAAAATTCCCTACCCTATTCTAAAATACAAATATTACAAGCTCTTTTACCTTACCAGCCCTGAACAGGGCCCTTTGCGGGGCATGCCCCAAGAATTTCAGCTCTTTTGCCTGTAAAAAAAAACATACAATACCCCCCCCCCCAACATTACAACCCACCACCCACATACCCCTAATCTAACCCAAACCCCCCTTAAATAAACCTAACACTACCCCCCTGATGATCTTCCTACCTTGTCTTCACCATGCCAGGTTCACCGATCCGTCCTGGCTCCAAGATCTTCATCCAACCCAAGCGGGGGCTAGACATCCACTGAAGAAGTCCAGAAGAGGGTCCAAAGTCTTCCTCCTATCCGGCAAGAAGAGGACATCCGGACCGGCAAACATCTTCTCCAAGCGGCATCTTCTATCTTCTTCCATCCGATGACGACCGGCTCCATCTTGAAGACCTCCAGCGCGGATCCATCCTCTTCTTCCGACGACTAGACGACGAATGACGGTTCCTTTAAGGGACGTCATCCAAGATGGCGTCCCTCGAATTCCGATTGGCTGATAGGATTCTATCAGCCAATCGGAATTAAGGTAGGAATTTTCTGATTGGCTGATGGAATCAGCCAATCAGAATATAGTTCAATCCGATTGGCTGATCCAATCAGCCAATCAGATTGAGCTCGCATTCTATTGGCTGATCGGAACAGCCAATAGAATGCGAGCTCAATCTGATTGGCTGATTGGATCAGCCAATCGGATTGAACTATATTCTGATTGGCTGATTCCATCAGCCAATCAGAAAATTCCTACCTTAATTCCGATTGGCTGATAGAATCCTATCAGCCAATCGGAATTCGAGGGACGCCATCTTGGATGACGTCCCTTAAAGGAACCGTCATTCGTCGTCTAGTCGTCGGAAGAAGAGGATGGATCCGCGCTGGAGGTCTTCAAGATGGAGCCGGTCGTCATCGGATGGAAGAAGATAGAAGAAGCCGCTTGGAGAAGATGTTTGCCGGTCCGGATGTCCTCTTCTTGCCGGATAGGAGGAAGACTTTGGACCCTCTTCTGGACTTCTTCAGTGGATGTCTAGCCCCCGCTTGGGTTGGATGAAGATCTTGGAGCCAGGACGGATCGGTGAACCTGGCATGGTGAAGACAAGGTAGGAAGATCATCAGGGGGGTAGTGTTAGGTTTATTTAAGGGGGGTTTGGGTTAGATTAGGGGTATGTGGGTGGTGGGTTGTAATGTTGGGGGGGGGGTATTGTATGTTTTTTTTTACAGGCAAAAGAGCTGAAATTCTTGGGGCATGCCCCGCACAGGGCCCTGTTCAGGGCTGGTAAGGTAAAAGAGCTTGTAATATTTGTATTTTAGAATAGGGTAGGGAATTTTTTATTTTGGGGGGCTTTGTTATTTTATTAGGGGGCTTAGAGTAGGTGTAATTAGTTTAAAATTGTTGTAATATTTTTCTTATGTTTGTAAATATTTTATTATTTTCTGTAACTTAGTTCTTTTTTATTTTTTGTACTTTAGATAGTTTATTTAATTTTATTTATTTGTAGCAATTGTGTTTAATTAATTTATTGATAGTGTAGTGTTAGGTTAATTGTAGGTAATTGTAGGTAGTTTATTTAATTATTTTATTGATAGGGTAGTGTTAGGTTTAATTATATCTTAGGTTAGGATTTATTTTACAGGTAAATTTGTAATTATTTTAACTAGGTAACTATTAAATAGTTCTTAACTATTTAATAGCTATTGTACCTGGTTAAAATAATTACAAAGTTGCCTGTAAAATAAATATTAATCCTAAAATAGCTATAATATAATTATAATTTATATTGTAGCTATATTAGGATTTATTTTACAGGTAAGTATTTAGCTTTAAATAGGAATTATTTATTTAATAAGAGTTAATTTATTTCGTTAGATAAAAATTATATTTAACTTAGGGGGGTGTTAGTGTTAGGGTTAGACTTAGCTTTAGGGGTTAATACATTTATTAGAATAGCGGTGAGCTCCGGTCGGCAGATTAGGGGTTAATAATTGAAGGTAGGTGTCGGCGATGTTAGGGAGGGCAGATTAGGGGTTAATACTATTTATGATAGGGTTAGTGAGGCGGATTAGGGGTTAATAACTTTATTATAGTAGCGCTCAGGTCCGCTCGGCAGATTAGGGGTTAATAAGTGTAGGTAGGTGTCGGCGACGTTGTGGGGGGCAGATTAGGGGTTAATAAATATAACATAGGGGTCGGCGATGTTAGGGCAGCAGATTAGGGGTACATAGGGATAACGTAGGTGGCGGCGGTTTACGGAGCGGCAGATTAGGGGTTAAAAGTGTAATGCAGGGGTCAGCGATAGCGGGGGCGGCAGATTAGGGGTTAATAAGTGTAAGGTTAGTGGTGTTTAGACTCGGGGTACATGTTAGGGTGTTAGGTGCAGACTTAGGAGGTGTTTCCCCATAGGAAACAATGGGGCTGCGTTAGGAGCTGAACGCTGCTTTTTTGCAGGTGTTAGGTTTTTTTTCAGCTCAAACAGCCCCATTGTTTCCTATGGGAGAATCGTGCACGAGCACGTTTTTGATGCCGGCCGCGTCCGTAAGCAACTCTGGTATCGAGAGTTGCATTTGCGGTAAAAATGCTCTACGCTCCTTTTTTGGAGCCTAACGCAGCATTTGTTTGAACTCTCGATACCAGAGTTAAATTTATGGTGCGGCCAGAAAAAAACCCGCGGAGCGTTAACAGCCCTTTTACCGCCGAACTCTAAATCTAGGCCAATGTTTCTAAAAATGCCAACTTTCTTAAATTGTTAAAACGTTCGCTTTTCAATGTTATACATATTGTGTTACTCTTTACTGTTACTTTTTAATATCAAATGTGCACATCAATGTTATTTTTTGGTAACGATTTAAGTATTTAGATATTTGAATCACGGACATTTTATAGAATCTAAGTTAGAAATACCTGATCCAGGTCAGTGTATGTATTTACACACCCCTATTTCTCATTGGCCGAAAACTTCACACCTCTATTCCAATTGGCCGGTACGCCTTTTAAACAAAAGGGCGCCTTCCAGAACTCATAAAGCCTTTGAAAAAGCCTGACCGAAGTCAGGAGAAACGCGTCAGGCCAGCTATCAGCTGTTACTAGACCTGGGAGAGCAGCTAAAACTGTTTACACAGCTCGGCTAAGCGCAAAGGTAGAGGATCCGGAATACCGCTGCCTGAACCATCTGACTGGAGCTGTGAGAAGGCGGTCCATTCTTAGCAAATATAACAGAAGATGAAAGATCCCAGGAGCTTTTACTCAATGCAATATATTTGCTTTTATTCAGTAAGTGCATTTTATTTGTGCGTGTCATTTTGTAATAAAAATTTTACACTTGAATCGTGCCCTGTGCGCCTGTTTTTTCTTTCCTGTTGTATGTGATTACGTCTGAGCCAAGTCCGGTGGAATTGCTGGCTGGAGAAAGGCTGCACTGCAGAGGCCCTCCAATTGGGAACAAACCTGTTTCCTTAAAATCATTTAAAAGTATCCTATCAACCAGGAAGGAACGGAAAAGACACCAGCTGCAATATTGAAAAATCTTTAAAGTACTAGAAGTACACTCTAATGTACTGTGTTTTAAGCCTTTCAAGATATCTCCATTGTTTGGGAGTTGAACATTTTATGGACATTTTCAATAGACTGATCATAATAGGATTACAAATCAATAACCTTGCAATTGTATTGTATTACATTTCTTTTGTGCCTATTTCTCAGGTGTGTATGAGTGTGTTTGGGAAACATACATATATATTTTTCTTGCATAAGAGCTATAACATTGTGTTAGTACTATTCCAAACACATCATTATATATATATATATATATATATATATATATATACAAACATTGCATAGCAATTTAAATACTTTAAAATTTAAAGGTCTCTGTAACAAACCTTAATATCCCTTTTATCACAATCTAGATTTAACTTTATATGGTCAGTACATAAGCGCATAAAAATTTTCAAAGTATTTTGTCATTTTAAAAGAAGTTAAAAACAACAACATCTTGAACAATGACGGGTTTCATTTCCTATCTGAAAATTATCCCACAATACCCACGTTCTATCACCTGCCAAAAGTGCACAAGACCCTAATTTCACCACCAGACAGGCCCATAATTTCTGGGATAGGGTCCCTCACTAATAATTTGTCGGTTTATATTGATCACTATTTGCAACCTGTAGTACAATCAACTAAAGCATATCTTAGAGATACCATACATACAATCAACATCTTTGAAGGCATGGATTGGAAAAACGATTACTTGTGGGTTGCCTGTGACGTATTATCTCTGTACACATGCATTCCACACGACCAGGGGATTAAAGCAATTGATAAGATACTCAGTAGAGAGTTTTCATCTCAAACACATTTAGAGTTCATTTTAAAAGGCATTCATTTTATACTTTCGCACAACTATTTTGTTTTCGATAATCAATTTTTTAAACAAATACATGGACATGGACTTTTTACCCATTGGCTCCTTTAAAAGCCGGTTGGAGCAAACAATGGCATTTCTCTTGAAAAAGTCTGAGTGACCTTAGACAAAACGCGTAGAGACTAACCTTTTAAAAAACTCACTGTATACTTGACACTCTATTCCACGCACTACGGAGGTCTATTCCACCAGTCATCACCACACTTGGTTACCTTCTACAGCTGGGGTAGATTCTTGCATGTTGGGTTGTCTCTCTGAACAGTGGAATTACAGTTGCAATCTTTCCTTTGGGATATTTTTCCTTATATGCATTTTATGTTTTTAACATTGTAAGTAGCCACTTGTCTTAGCGCACTTACCTGTATTAAATCTTATTACACTTGAGTCGGGCTGTGCCTGTCCTTGTTTTTGTTTTACAGTTTTCCTTTCCATGGGTTTGATTGGCGAAAAATCGATCATACCTCACAGGCAGCGTCCGTCCCTTCATCCACACAAGAAGGAGGATCCGTTTCACTCATGCGACAGATCTAAACACTACCACTTCCGGCTCATGAGAGCAACCAGCTTTACCTTGAAAACCTGCTCCAGGACCGTAAGCGCCCTATACTGGCTTGTTTTAGAAGGATCATATTAGTCTATTGTACATATATAAAAAATGGACAGTAACTTCAATAACCTCAATATTGCCCATAAGAACCTCATACTTAAGCAGCTAGATCTCATCTAAAATATAGCCTCACTGCTGCAAAAACTGCTAGGTACTAAATGTACATTAACATTAATCCCAGAGTCCTAACATAAGTTATTGGACAAGAGGATATGAAAAGTGCAGTATTTGCAGGAGGCATTAGAAAATTGTATGGCTATATCATCCAACTAATAAGTTGATACAAAAATAGGACTCAGATAAATAGCCAAATACCATTCATAAACAGATGGGTAAACTCCCAACATGGTGGCTAGTGTCAAAAAGTCTGTTATATAGTCATAATGAAAAAGCGGCTAGTATCAAGGTAATGGGGGTATACATTGACTTGAAAATTAAGGTATGTATTAAAAATAAAAATCTGCAAGTCAATGCGTAACAAAAAACCTTTAAGAGGTATATATACATAGAGCATAAAAAGTTGCTGGTTCAGGAATAAGAAGTTTTAGCGCTGGTGACACCAAAAATTAATGATGTCACCATCTATGTTAAAGCCCCTTGGTCTTCTGGTCTGTAATTTAAAGATCCAGAAGACCTCTTTATATAGCAGCTTGGCAGATCAATCACCACCACGGATGGAAGGTTTAATGTGGTCAATCACCTGCCATTAAAAGTAGCAACTGCTTTGTTGTGAACATGTATGAAATGTCTAGCCAGATTTGAACACTCTGTACCATTTTCAATATTCTTTAGGTGTTCTCTGATTCTACTCTTACCCTCTCGGGTGGTGCACCCAACATATTGTTTATTGCACTGAGTGCACTCCACCAGGTATATTACAAACATAGTTCAACAGTTTGTGTAGGAATCAAGATCGAACACCTTCTGAGTAACACATGACTGAAAGTTATGTGTAACTTGGGTGAACCCACATGATATGCAATTACTAAAATGGCATTTGTAATGCCCTCTAACTTCCAGCCAGCTACTTCTCCTAGTGGAGGACTGGCGCAACAGGCTGGGAGATAGTACATTGCCAAGAGTACACCCTCTCCTCGGTACAAAATTGCAGCCCTGTGAAACAAAATCTTTAAGGCTGTCTTCAGCCGTGAGTATTGGAAGGTGCTTACTCACAATATCACAGATATAATCAAATTGAGCACTGTAGACTGTAATAAAGGTAGGATTTAAATAATTAAAATCATTCCCTCTCTTAGTCCTCTTAGTGTCAGCCAAGAGTTGTTTCCTATCCATCCGGATAACCTCTAGAAGCACGCGATTAAGCACTTTCTTCTTATAATCTCTCTCAAGGAGGTTGTCCATTAAGAGTAGATTCTCTTTCTCAAAATCCAGTTCATCCGTGCAATTCCTTTGCACATGGATGAACTGGCCTTTAGCAACACCGAACCCTGTATATCTGGGGTGATTGCTCCTGCCATGGAGTACAGCATTGGTAGCAATTGGCTTACGATACAAAGTTGTTTTGACACTATGGGTGCCAACATCTCCTATCAAGAGGAGATCAAGGTATGGTATTGAGAGACAATCACATGCATAAGTAAACTGAAGATTAACATTATTCTGATTCAGATAGTGAACAAAATCGTCAATCTTCTGATGACCTCTCGTCCAAATGAACAGGAGGTCATCAATATATCTCTTATACATCAAAATGTCAAAGTGAAATGGATTTCCCTCTCCAAAGATGCGGCACACCTCCCACCAACCCATAAACTGGTTGGCGTAGGCAGGGGCAAATTTAGCCCCCATAGCTGTGCCACGTCTTTGGAGGTAGAAAACACTATCAAACTGAAAAATATTATGAGAAAGTAGAAAATCAAGTGTAGTTAGCAGGAATTTTTTAAGGTCCTCATCATAATTGCTAAACTTATCCAGCATATAGGAGACAGCCTCCAAACCATATGAGTGTGGGATGGCAGAATATAAGCTAACTAGATCAACTGTTAACCATTCTGTTTGCTCATTCCACACTATTTGTTCCATACAATTTAGGAGATGCTTGGTATCCCTCAAATAAGAGTGAAGATTATAAACTATGGGTTGAAGCAAGGACTCCACCCAGGTGGACATGTTCTCAAAAAGGGAACAAATACCTGCCACAATAAGTCTCCCCTTTACCTCCTCAAGGGACTTATGTACCTTGGGGAGGTGATGGAAGATAGGTATAATAGGATTCAGCACATATAAAAAATCAGCCGTATATTGGTCAAAAATCCCCAATTTGAGACCATCATCAATAATTGATTCCAAGCGTCTCCCAAATTCATTGGTAGGATTACATGTCAAAACCTGATAGACATCAGTGTCACTGAGTTGTCTCATAGCTTCCTGTATGTAAGCTGTCCTGTCTTATACCACCACACTGCCTCCCCTTGTCGGATTGCTTCATTATTATTGTCATTCCTTTTCCTAAGGCTCTCTAAAGCTAGTGACTGGGCTGCACTTAAGTTGGGACGAGGATGACGACTCTCAGTAGAGAGCTTAATTAAGCTTAATTAAGACTTTATTAAGCTCTCTACTGAGAGTCGTCATCCTCGTCCCAACTTAAGTGCAAGGGGCTTTAACATAGATGGTGACATCATTCATTTTTGGTGTCACCAGCGCTAAAACTTCTTATTCCTGAACCAGCAACTTTTTATGCTCTATTTATATATACCTCTTAAAGGTTTTTTGTTACACATTGACTTGCATATGTTTATTTTTAATACATACCTTAATTTTCAAGTCAATGTATACCCCCATTACCTTGATACTAGCCGCTTTTTCATTATGACTATATAACAGACTTTTTGACACTAGCCACCATGTTGGGAGTTTACCCATCTGTTTATGAATGGTATTTGGCTTTTAATCTGAGTCCTTTTTTTGTATCAACTTATTAGTTGGATGATATAGCCATATAATTTTCTAATGCCTCCTGCAAATATTGCACTTTTCATATCCTCTTGTCCAATAACTTATGTTAGGACTCTGGGATTAATGTTAATGTACATTTAGTACCTAGTGGTTTTTGCAGCAGTGAGGCTATATTTTAGATGAGATCTAGCTGCTTAAGAATGAGGTTCTTATGGGCAATATTGAGGTTAGTGAAGTTACTCTCTTTGTTTGATATATATATATATACAATAGACTAATACGATCCTTCTGCCTCTGATGTAACCTGGTGTCTGATTTGATGATAAGTGCATATTCATGAGAATAGATATGCATACTAATTAGCGCACTACCTTCACTAATTTTATTGTAAATAATCTGTGTTAGCTATTAGTATAGGTTAACCGTTTGCTCATTATCACACTATGATGAATATCAGAATTTATATCTGCACTTGCATCAATTTCCAAGCTTTCACCACTAAAGTTATCATCTTTATTGTGTTGTAATTTTTAAATACAAACTAAGATGCTGTTATGTGTAGATCTATATGTATATATGTTTGTGCAATGAGTTTTGAATATGGGGGAATATCATCTTTTCCACCTTTGATTATTCATAACTGTCAATTATTCATGTTTCACTGTTGATTGTGTGTTAGTGTGCTTTTGCTTAACACAGGTAATATCCCTTTAAATTTGCATCAATCAGGTTTCTTACACCTGGGTGCTCAGGTGTATTTAAGGAGCTTGGACACCTTAATTTCTAAGTCAATGAATAAGGAAGAGGGCTGCCGAAATGCGTAGGACCTATTATTCTACCCCAGATGCGTGGGCTATAAGCTTTTATGCTGTTTTTACTAATCTCCAATAAAGAACTTTTTACAGCTTCTACGCCTTGAGGCTTGCTGGTTTTCTTTGCTGTTTTAATTCCATTACTTTTCAGCTGAGCCTCGGCAAGAATCCGGACCTGCAGTTTGTTATGATTGGTCGATGTCACAGCCTGACGCTAGCCAGAGAGGAGCCTGTTACGCTGGCAGCCTGTGCTGCTATCAAGCATCTGTAGTACGCTCACCCGGGTTGGAGTTCATCTTCCAGGTTGGTGCTTAGGAGGTTGGTGCTTGAGAGGCTGGTGGAGTGACAACCCTGGATGGAGTTAAGGAACACTCCGGATTAACAGGTGTTTGACCCGCAACCGCATTGTGGAGCCTTGCATATGCAACTATTATACAGCCTACCGGGTGAGTCTTTCTACTTTGAATTATTGCCGTTTACTGTCTGGAGCTGCAGAGGGGTACGTAACTGTTTGCTGGATAAAAATAAAGTCTACACCTTGGTCCTGTTAAAAATTATTATCACATTAAGTTTCAAATACACTACTGCCCCCTTTTCTATATCATGCAGCAGGAACATATACATTTAGAATTTGTTTTTTTAGTTAGGTATAAATTGACATGAATGACATAATACATAATCATAAAATTCCTTGATTTAATTTCATGATGCATGATCTGTAAAGGGTGCACAAGTATGTTTGCATATTCATCCAAGCTTTGATTTTAACATGATTTATGTGTAGACGGTCCATGTCACTAAGACAAACATAAATATGTCTCTAACCTAAAATGTTCAAGTCTAAATGTGTCTATTAATATTGGGATGACATACATTTAATTATAATGTAAAATATATATTCTTAAAACATACTATGAAAATGTAATGTCAGATAGCATTATATTCTTAATAGTTAATAGGAAAGGTACTGTCTACTGTAAAATAAATGTGAAACAAAATTTGAACTCAAAGTTCATTCAATACTGAAAGGATATATCCGTTCCTTGAGGGTTCTTTAGAGGCAGTGATCTTCAACGTGTCCCTCGAAAAAAAAAAAGAGAAGATATAAGTTAACTCTGTCAAACAGCTGTGAACACTTGTAAATAAGGACAAATGGTTACTCACATTTGATGGAGCTAATGCAAGCTCTATGGTATGTGCACATCTACTTTTATACTGGTAGGCAAACAGTATCTCACAATGGCAATAATGTTGAAAATAATTTATTTAAAAATATAAAAACCATCACAAATGCTTCGTGAACAACAATATTTAAAGGCAATAAACAAGTTAGTATAGTCCAGAGATAACCATGTGTCTGGATGGATACGGATGGAAAACAGAAACCAAACCGTTCACCAACCGCAACCCTGTACCGGTAAGGTATCACTCCACCCCTGGCATCACTGGCACGTTTTGAAGTATAAGAGATAAAAGTTCTGACGTATGTTTCGCTGTACTACTTGGAGCTTTGTCTACTGTGTAAATGTTTAGAATAGTAATTGTCATTAGTGATTAACTTGTTTTGAAGCCTATGTGGAGTGGCCATTTATATTTGCTCATATGAAACACTTCCATATTATCCAATTAGTGGACTCTCATAAGTCAATCCATGGGCATGTGTCTAAAATACTCTATGTTGTTCACATTTAATAATGCACTCTACATGTGATCCAATGACAAGTACATCACATAAGAGACAAACCTCTATGGCTTTTCAATATCAAATGCATACATGTGTACTGATATATATTATCAAAAAGAGAAATGTAATATTGTAAAATCATAAAGATTAACATATAATGGGGACTTTGCAACATATGCTTTTTAATGTATGATCAAACGTTCAAGAATAAGTACCAGTAAACAAACCTTAGAGTTTCAAGGATCAATTTCAAAAGATTTGAAATTAGACTTGTTTTAAATCAATTAAGACCTTTAAACATATTCATTATTGTGTCTAATTTGTGAGCAAAATAAATAATTACATATTTAAAATGATGATGAATATTAATTTTAAATATAAATTATATATTATATAATATTTGTATTGAAACAATTGTATAATATATTTCAGAAAGACCATCACCTTCTGGGCATCATCCTGCCACACCTCAGGCCAAGAAACGTGAGGAGGATGCCCCAGTAAGTGAAGCATCTGGAGATGACCCAAGGGAAGGAATTACTCTTCCATCCATATTGTTTTTCTGTTTCATTTGTAGCCTGTTGGCTATGTTTATATATTGTTATATGTTTAATTTGTTCAGTTTTATTTACTGTTTCACTATGTCACCTTGTCATATGGCTCCAAAGGGGCTGTGTTGGCCTTTATTTGCCCTTGTCAACTCCCTGAAAACACTGTGATGTACTATGTCACCTTGTGAGATGGCTCAAAAGGGGCTGTGTTGGCCTTTGTTTGCCGTTGTCAACTCCCTCCAAGGACTGTGATGCACTATGTTACCTTGCCAGATGGCTCCAAAGGGCCTGTGTTGGCCTTTGTTTGCCCTTGTCAACTGCCTCCAAGGACTGTGATGCACTATGTCACCTTATCAGATGGCTCCACAGGGGCTGTGTTAGCCTTTTTTCCCCTTATAAACTCCCTTAAAGGACTTTGATGCACTTTGTCACCTTGTCAGATGGCTCCAAAGGGGCTGTGTTGGCCTTTATTTGCCCTTGTCAACTCCCTCCAAGGACTGTGATACACTATGTCACCTTGTTAGATGGCTCCAAAGGGGCCATGTTATCATTCTGGCTTATTTGTCCTATTTTATTTAATTATGTTTTATGACCTTCATAAATCATATTTATAATAATAAAAAGAATATTTTAATTAAAATGTAATATTTATTAATGTAATTTCTAATAAAAGTGATTTCATGTTAATAATTCTTAAGTGATGCTAACAAAAGTATTTTCTTTTTATGGATATGCATTTATAAGATACTTTTTAACATCTAATTTTATTTTACTCAACATACACATATAATATATTTTAAGCAGACTATAATTTGGATGTTGACAGCACATATATTCCAATTCTCATTAAATCTTATTGCAGTAAAAGAACATACACAATCACTGTGTGTAATGCACACACATTTTAGATGAATAATCTCTTTCTATTATGTTATTTTATATTTAATTATCAAACAATATATTGCTATAGGTAACATATAATATATAAAAAAAATAAACATTTTCGTGATGTATATAGTATCATTATTTCTATCTTAAACCTTACAGCTTCCTAAATATTTCCTAATCTTACTATTCTAATGAAATTTATATTTATTAACAACAATGGGTTATATTTCACAATGTTATGTAATGTAGCATTACATTATGTGAAAATGTGCATTACATAGAACAACATGCTTGCTATTTAACAATATAGCACATGCTAGCTTTTTAAATAGAAATACAATTGTTATTGACATGCAAAGGTGTAAATTCCGTAATTTGATTGGATCACATTGTTCCTCAATATTAGATGCGCTATGTTGCGTAATACATCACATGCAAAGGTGTATATTCTGTAATTTGAATGGATTACGTTGTTCCACAATATTGGATATGCCATGTTGCTTAAGACGTCACATGCAAAGGTGTAAATTCTGTAATTTGATTGGATCACGTTGTTCTGCGATATTGGATGCGCCATGTTGCATAATACTTCACATGCAAAGGAGTATATTCCATAATTTGATTGGATTACGTTGTTCCACAATATTGGATATGCCATGTTGCTTAAGACGTCACATGCAAAGGTGTAAATTCTGTAATTTGATTGGATCACGTTGTTCTGCGATATTGGATGCGCCATGTTGCATAATACTTCACATGCAAAGGAGTATATTCCATAATTTGATTGGATCACGTTGTTCCGCAATATTGGATGCGCCATGTTGCGTAAGACGTCACATGCAAAATTCTGTAATTTGATTGGATCACTTGTTCCATGATATTGGATGTGCCATGTTGGCAAATGAGAACACAAGTTCAAAACCATTTTCTGAGTTTATAGATTGTGTCAATCTTTTACATTGTTGAAAAATAGATGATAAAAGATCTAAAATATTTTGACTGATGGCTGTCTCGTGGAAGAAATGAATGAAGTCAATGTGTTGTTGATCCCGAATATATTTTAAGGCAAGTGATAATCCATGAATGTTTTGCGATGAATATACTCCATCTTGTTTAATATGTTTGTTATCAATATTTTCACATTAAAAATGTTTTTATGTGTTGTGTTTAATTGTATACATTGTAATTTCAAAAACATGCTCAATGTGTATCTGTATTTGAAGTAATTTTTCAATATGCATTCACCTAATCTATCTGTGAAAAAGGTTTAATCCATGCCTATAATAATGATTCTATTACAATGTTATGCCAGCCTTTGGAAGTCCTTAGGAAGCCTAAGTAGAGAGCGGGTGGGACTGCTCTCTATGTCAAAGCCTAGACAAAAGAGGAAATTAAGGGGGGGGGTGACGGAACAGAAGATACCAAGTATGATTATAAATCTTTTGTTCTAAATTATATATACACTTTTTTATAAAAATAAACAAATATATGACTTTGCTTGTACACTAATATATTTTTTAGAGCAACATTCTTAAAGTCTGAAATTTACCATCACTTTATTATTATTATTATTATTATTATTATTATTATCAGGTATTTGTAGAGCGCCAACAGATTCCACAGCGCTGTAAACATAGTCAGTGTACAGGATAGCTTTTGTAGGGGTCAAGTGGGTAGAGGGCCCTGCCAAGAGTTTCACTGTTGTAGTCAGCTCTTATGAAGCGATCTGTAAACAGCTGGGCCCATAGGCTTACATTCTAAGGGGTTCAAGGGGAAAGCAATGGCGTTAGGGAAGGTTAGTGTTGGTTGTATGCATCCCTGAATAGTAGAGTTTTTAGGGAGTGTTTGAAGCTGTTAAAACTAGGGGAGAGTCTTATGGAGTGAGGCAGGGAATTCCACAAGATGGGGGCCAGTCTGGAGAAGTCCTGTAAATGTGAATGTGAGGAAGTAACAAGAGAGGAGGAGATCCTGAGCTGATCGAAGGGGACGGGATGGAGAGTATCTAGAGACAAGTTCTGAGATGTAGGGGGGAGCAGTGCAGTTGAGAGCTTTATATGTAAGGGTGAGGATTTTATGTTTAATCCTAGAGGCAAGAGGAAGCCAGTGAAGGGATTGGCAGAGAGGAGCAGCAGATGAAGAGTGACGAGTAAGGAAGATGAGCCTGGCAGAGGCATTCATAATGGATTGTAAAGGAGCTATGCGGCAGCTAGGTAGACCAGAGAGGACGGAATTGCAGTAGTCGAGGCGGGAAAGGATGAGAGAGTGGATTAAAATCTTGGTTGTATCTTGTGTAAGGAAATGTCTAATTTTAGCAATGTTTTTAAGGTGGAAGCGGTAGGCTTTAGCCAAGGACTGAATGTGAGGAGCATCGGGCGTGCGGGGTAGGGGTAATGATGGAATTATCAACAGTTATAGAAATTTTGGGGGTGGAGACATTGGAAGAAGGGGGAAAAATGAGTTCAGTTTTGGAGAGATTTAGCTTAAGGTAGTGAGAGGACATCCAAGATGAGATGTGAGAAAGACAGTTAGTGACATGGGTTAGTAAGGAAGGAGGTAGGTCTGGTGCAGAGAGGTAGATTTGGGTGTTATCGGCATATAAATGGTATTGAAACCCATGGGACTTTATTAAGGAACCTAGTGACGACGTGTAGATTGAAAAGAGAAGGGGACCAAGGATAGAGCCATCAGGTACCCCAACAGAAAGTGGTAACGGGGCAGAGGATGCTCCGGAGAAGGCTACACTAAATGTAAGGTTAGTCAGATAGGAAGAGAACCACGAGAGAGCTGTGTCACAGATGCCGAAGGATTGGAGGGTTTGGAGCAGAAGAGGGTGGTCAACTGTCAAAGGCTGCAGACAGGTCAAGGAGGATAAGCAGAGAGAAGTGGCCTTTGGATTTTGCTGTAAGTAGGTCATTGGTAACCTTGACAATTGCTGTCTCTGTAGAGTGATGGGAACGAAATCCAGATTGCAGTGGGTCAAGAAGAGAGTTTAGTGTATGGGATAGACGTGCGTAAACTAGCTTTTCGAGGAGCTTTGAGGCAAGAGGGAGTAGGGAAATAGGGCGGTAATTGGAAGGGGAGGTTGGATCAAGGGAAGGTTTTTTGAGGATAGGTGTGACCAGTGCATGTTTTAGAGATGAGGGAAATATACCAGTGCTGAGGGAGAGGTTGAAAATGTGTGTGAGTATGGGGGTGAGGGTAGAAGAGAGGGTGGGGAGTAGCAGTGAGGGGATGGGGTCAAGGGGACAGGTAGTGAGGTGGGAGGACAGTATAAGGGCAGAAACTTCATCCTTTAAGAATAATTGCATCAATCAAATTGACCTATAATGATGATCACTACAAATAAGGGATATTTTTATATTATTTTTACCAAAATAAATATCAGTTATTAAGTCACTTTTTAAAAAAACGGTCTTCTAAAATTGGTGTTCTTAGTGATAATTAAAACAAATTAACAAAGTTATGCTTTTAAAAATCTGGGACTACCAATTTTATTTTTTTCTCACATTCCAATTCATTTGAAGAACAGGCAAAAAAAATAAATCATATGCATGTTTAGCTGTTTTTTGTCTATGTTTTTTAAGCCATATCAATTAATTTGAATACTTAACAGTATTTTTTTACATGATTTATAACTAGCCAATAGCAAACCACCAGGATATAAAGATATAAATCCTGTACCCTATATAAGATGATAATCAAATTCATTTTAGCAGTATAGCTGGAACTGCAGGGAGCTACAGAAAAAAAAATTCACAAAAAACATTTATAATAAACACTTCTCAGACAAATATCAACACATACAGGTCCCTCCAAGGACTGTGATACACTATGTCACCTTGTCAGATGGCTCCAAAGGGGCCGTGTTATCATTCTGGCTTATTTGTCCTATTTTATTTAATTATGTTTTATGACCTTCATAAATCATATTTATTATAATAAAAAGAATATTTTAATTAAAATGTAATATTTATTAATGTAATTTCTAATAAAAGTGATTTCATGTTAATAATTCTTAAGTGATGCTAACAAAAGTATTTTCTTTTTATGGATATGCATTTATAAGATACTTTTTAACATCTAATTTTATTTTACTCAACATACACATATAATATATTTTAAGCAGACTATAATTTGGATGTTGACAGCACATATATTCCAATTCTCATTAAATCTTATTGCAGTAAAAGAACATACACAATCACTGTGTGTAATGCACACAAATTTTAGATGAATAATCTCTTTCTATTATGTTATTTTATATTTAATTATCAAACAATATATTGCTATAGGTAACATATAATATATAAAAAAATAAACATTTTCATGATATATATATAGTATCATTATTTCTATCTTAAACCTTACAGCTTCCTAAATATTTCCTAATCTTACTATTCTAATGAAATTTATATTTATTAACAACAATGGGTTATATTTCACAATGTTATGTAATGTAGCATTACATTATGTGAAAATGTGCATTACATAGAACAACATGCTTGCTATTTAACAATATAGCACATGCTAGCTTTTTAAATAGAAATACAATTGTTATTGACATGCAAAGGTGTAAATTCCGTAATTTGATTGGATCACATTGTTCCTCAATATTAGATGCGCTATGTTGCGTAATACATCACATGCAAAGGTGTATATTCTGTAATTTGAATGGATCACGTTGTTCCACAATATGCAATGCTTATCACAAAAATAGATACTGTAACACATGTAATTGTAAAATAAGTTGGGAGAGAAAAAGAAGGTTAGTGAGAGGTTGATCAACAATGGCATCTGCAGGAAGGCAGTGTAAGTGTGAGGTTGAAAAAAATGGGTATTTGGGTCTGGGAGGGTGATAGAAAAGAGAATTGTGTGCAAAAGTGAGACATGGAGATATAGTGGTTGATTAGGAAACTAGGAGGTTGATAAAGGGAGATATATAGAACATGTTAGAGTGAAAGACAAGGGAAGTGATGTGTAGAAGCAGAGAGAGAGATAACCAAAGAGACTGATAGGGTGAGAGGCAGGACAAAAGATGAGCCTAAACTAATGAAACTTCATAGTCAGAAATCAGATATTCCCCAAAAGCTTAGGGGGGGGAATAATTAGAATAATGAGGAAATAGGAAAATGCATGAAAACTAACTTTATTAAAATAATAAAAAATATACTTTATGCTAGCAATTGCCAATTAACTTGTAATGAGTCATCAGATATCTTAAAATAATGATGAATATCTAAATTGAACATACAAGATATGAAATTGGTATCAAATGAATACAAATAAAAAAAATTAATATGCAACTCACTTATATCATGTTTTTTGATCAAAGTGATTATTATTTTGGCTGTGTATCATTTCATGCTACTAAAAAGAAAGTGAACCACTAAGACTCTGCATATGCAAATGCTTCCTCTAATTATAATAATGACAATCATTAAAGACCCTTAAATAGATTTTGTAACAAAACCATTGCATTGCATTGAATATCGCTCATCCTGATATAATATCCAGAAGTAATTACTTAGGAAAAAATAGATAATGCGCCAGTCCGAAGTAACACATCATCATTGACTGATCTGAGTTGTTTCCTTGTTTATATAGTGATAGCTTGTGTCATTCTTTTGTATTTATATGAACTCAGAGATCTGTAATCCAGCCTGGGCTTTCTTCCTATAGAAATGTTATGCTAAGTAAATCTGACACTGTGGTGAAATAATAGAACACAATCCAGCAGTCTAGTAATATGCCTTTCATCAATGTTTTTATTTGATTTGATCATAAATCCTGCTCATATTGTTTCTATTACAACGTTCGTTGGCAGTAAATCTTAGGTCTTGACTACTTACTGAAGAAAACAACTAAAAATAACATAATCAGAATAGATGGCATTACGTGATCCACCCACTCTTGAAGGACTCAAAAAATCAAACAGTAGAAAGATTGAGTAGAACTTTAAAATGTAGAAAACTGATTAAACTGACACTGATTTTCTTTGAGGGCCCAAGTAAAAAAAAATGCATATCACAGCTTTACAAATGTTGATACAATATGAAATTAATAGAAAGTGCTTATAAATATATTTGCCCTACAAATAGTAAATTTATACCAAAAAGGTAGGTAACATGAACCACATGTTTGGTGTAAAGTGGAATATTATAAGAGATCGTCTAAAAGTTTATCTCAGTCACGGAAAGGTGTTTTCCTATTTTTAACCCATATTTTGTAATCTTTTGTTATTTTTGCATTTATTCGGTTATGCCATAGCTGGTGTATACCACAGATATAAAAGTTTGGTCTGGAAAGCAGTTGAAAGAAAACAAAATATTCAACACTGTTGATTTTAGGGTCGGCTCAAGATATTGTGCTGTCTGTGTCAAAGAATACAATACCCCCCCCCCTCCCCGATAGTAACATTACTGATTAGCATCAACCTACTAGCCTGACCACTGACCTTACTAAGCCTACCTGCCTACCTGCATGCAACCCATGGAGACAGATGACAGGAGTGGTTTGGGTCTGACAGTGACTTACTCAGCCACTGGTCCCATGGTTGAGCCGCCCCTGGTTGAATCATTGACATGTACAAGTCAAGAAATCTGAACAATGGCATGCATTTCTGCATGCTAGACATCTAGGTTAGTGGCAGTCATGTATAAAGGGTTATATAATAAAATAAAAATAATTTCTACCAGGAATAGTATTGTTAAAGGGACATTTATATTTTTGAATATGCAGTGCATACCAGCAATGAAGCACTACATTGCAAAAGAGCTGCCTAAATGACATAAGAATTTTCCCCATTTTAAAAAAAATTGAATGTTGAATATGTTAATATCCTTAACTGTAGCCAAATAAGAACTGATATAAATTATCTTCTACAATGATCAAACAATTACATGTACCTGTGTAGAATATCACACTGCAGCCTTTCTTAGTGGAAAGCAGAAACCATAATTTAATAGTTACAGAAAAATCAGGAAAATAAATAATGAAGGCACACTGTATTATTTTTTACCTATAAATAAATAAATATTGTGGGCTAGTTTAGAGTAAAGTCTACAATGCAAGGTGTGTTACCTTTTGGGCATCACATAACAGTAAAGCAAAGTCCCACAATGTTTGTATAGTTGATAAAAAGTTCCAACTTTATTATATAAATGTTTAAAAAGTAAAGGATATACAAGGCAAATCACTTCATGATAAACTCAGCATCATTTTCACCAACACAGCTCTAGATTACGGGTGGAGTGGTAGTTTGTGCTTGGGTTCGAGCGTTAAAATCACTAGAAGTAATTTATTCTGCTCTCAGAGATTTGCACCCATATTATGTGTTGAATGTAAAATGTTTGCGCTCTCACATTCGCAAATTCGTGGTAACAAATAAACTTTGAGAAGCCACAAACGCAAAATCACATTCCCCCTTAGACTTCAATGAAACAGAAAAAGATTTTAAAAAAACTAACACTCACAAGACACGCAAACACGATTGCGGTTATTTAAAAGCACAACATAAAAAAGATAATATTGCATATTTCATCATCCAATCTTCTACACATAGCAGAATATGGTCCATGTATTCTTAAAGATAAATTTAAATATATATCTAAAGTATTTTTGCACAAATACATACAGTATTTATACTTATATATATTGTAGATACATGATTATATTTAGGTTTAGATATATACAGATGTACAGTATATAGGAATATGTATTTAAAAATACATAAAACATATTCTGCTAAGTGCAGAACATTGGACTTTCAAATATGTACAGTAAATACACAGTATAACACTTTATTTAATATGAATACTGCTTAAATATGATTTTTCATGTTTTCATCTACTTGACTGTAATGGGCTCCAATGCACCGACAGTATCTCACAAAAGTGAGTACATCCCTCACATTTTTGAAAATATTTTATTATATCTTTTCATGTGACAACACTAAAGAAATGACACTTTGCTACAATGTAAAGTAGTAAGTGTACAGCCTTTATAACAGTGTAAATTTGCTGTTCCCTCAAAATAACTCAACACACTGCCATTAATGTCTAAACTGCTGGCAACAAAAGTGAGTACACCCCTAAATGGAAATGTCCAAATTGGGCCCAGAGTGTCAATAGTTTGTGTGGCCACCATTATTTTTCAGCACTGCCTTAACCCTCTTGGGCATGGAGTTCACCAGAGCTTCACAGGTTGCCACTGGAGTCCTCCTCCATGATGATATCATAGAGCTGGTGGATGTTAGGGACCTTGCGCTCCCCCACATTCCATTTGAGGATGCCCCACAGATGCTCAATAGGATTTAGGTCTGGAGACATGCTTTGCCAGTCCATCACCTATACCGTCAGCTTCTTTAGCAAGGCAGGGGTTATCTTAGAGGTGTGTTTGGGGTCGTTATCATGTTGGAATACTGCCCTGCAGCCCAGTCTCCGAAGGGAGGGGATCATGCTCTGTTTCAGTATGTCACAGTACATGTTGGCATTGATGATTCCCTCAATGAACTGTAGCTCCCCAGTGCTGGCAGCACTCATGCAGGCCCAGACCATGACACTCCAACAACCATGCTTGACTGTAGGCAAGAAACACTTGTCTTTGTACTCCTCACCTGGTTGCCGCCACACACTTAACACCATCTGAACCAAATATGTGTATCTTGGTCTCATCGGACCACAGGACATGGTTCCAGTAACCCATGCCCTTAGTCTGCTTGTCTTCAGCAAACTGTTTGCAGGCTTTCTTGTGCATCATCTTTAGAAGAGGCTTCCTTCTGGGACAACAGCCATGCAGACCAATTTGTTGCAGTGTGCAGCATATGGTCTAAGCACTGACAGGCTGACCCCCCATCCCTTCAACCTCTGCAGCAATGCTGACAGCACTCATATATCTATTTCCCAAAGACAACATCTGGATATGATGCTGAGCATGTGCACTCAACTTCTTTGGTCGACCATGGTGAGGCCTGTTCTGAGTGGAACCTGTCCTGTGAAACTGCTGTATGGTCTTGCCCACCGTGCTGCAGCTCAGTTTCAGGGTCTTGGCAATCTTCTTATAGCCTAGGCCATCTTTATGTAGAGCAACAATTCTTTTTTTCAAATCCTTAGAGAGTTATTTGCCAGGAGGTGCCATGTTGAACTTCCAGTGACCAGTATGAGAGAGTGTGAGAGTGATAACACCAAATTTAACACACCTGGTCCCCATTCACACCTGAGACCTTGTAACGCTTACAAGTCACATGACACCAGGGAGGGAAAATAGCTAATTGGGTCCAATTTGGACATTTCCACTTAGGTGTGTACTCACTTTTGTTTCCAACGGTTTAGACATTAATGGTTGTGTGTTGAGTTATTTTGAGGGGATAGCAAATTTACACTGTTATACAGGCTGTACACTCACTACTTTACATTGTAGCAAAGTGTCATTTTTTCAGTGTTGTCACATGAAAAGACATAATAAAATATTTACAAAAAAGTGAGAGGTGTACTCACTTTTGTGAGATACTATATATACATATATATATATATATATATATATATATATATATACTGTATATATGTATATATATATGTATACATATGTATATATGTTGAAAAAAGGGGGTTGGTGCGCCAGCTCAGACCCAATCTAATAATAATATAGTGGATAACCCAGGATAGTTAAAAAATGTATGTGAATCCGGGGGTGCAAGGGGGCATATATTTTATCATTAATCAACTAAGGAAAAAAGGGAGGATAGAAAACAAAAAGAAGAACAGTATGCCCTATGCCAGCACTATTCATTAATTAAATAATAAAATAAGACTTTCAGAGCTGTGTCTGCTAGCTATTGGTCTTGGGGAGACAAGCCCCACTCTCACAAACACTAGGATGCTTAAAGATCATGTACAAAATGATTTATGTGCTTATTCAATAATTCATACATATGCAAATAAAATACTGAAGGTGGTGCCTATATATAATATAGTACCTGTCTACCAATGGCCATTGGGAAAACAAAATACATTAACCCTACAATTGAAAGTGCTCATAAAGTTAAGCAGTGATGAAATTAGTGTTGCATTTGTCCATAAGCCATGTCAAAAGCAAGTAGTGAATCACTCCGATCACAAATTGATATCCCACCAACAGGGTACAACCTACTGAGGGCTTTCCTTCTAGTGGGATGGCAAACAGGTTAGATCTCACTAGTCTTCATTGTGATGTGATATCCGTATCTCTGCAAATCTGGTCACAGCTATCCTGGTCACTAAAGCTTCTAGAGCTACTTCACCTGTCTGTATAAAATTCCAATCGGATCATTGCTCCTGCTGATCCTCGCAGCTTGGGTAGTATGGATGAGGGTCCTCCAGATGGAAAAGGTTAGTCAGGACACTCGGCCTAGCCGAGGTGATAAAACAAGCAAATAACGCAACACGTGTTTCACCGCTGGAAAAACTTTATGCGGCTTCTTCAAGGTGTAACTTTAGTAGATAGGTACTATATTATATATAGGCACCATCATCCAGTATTTATTTGTATATTTATGAATTATTTAATAAACATATTAATTATTTGGTACATGATCTTTAAGCATTCTAGTGTTTGTGGAAGAGGGGCTTGTCTCCCCAGAGCAATAGCTACCAGTCACAGCTCTGAAAGTTTTTTTTTTTTTTTTAAATGATTCTTTAATTGACGGATAGTGCTGACATATTTTTGTTTTCTATTCTCTCTTTTTTCCTTAGTTGATATGTATATATGTGTTTATATGTGTATATATGTGTTTATATGTCTGTAAATGCATATACACACATATAAATACATAAATACATATGTACACGCACACACACACACACATATATATATATATATATATATATATATATATATATATATATATATATATATATATATACATATATACATATATACATAGACACATACATACACACAGTGCTTTTTTGTAAAAAAAAAAAAATGGTGCCAGTACTCATTGATTATTGATTGATAAATTCTGCTCAGTAACTTTAAGAAAAGCAAAGGTGCAAGATTATTTACAATGTTTGATGTATTTTGCTGCCACCTCTTGTGAAATCTAGACTATTTACATGATGATTACAAATATTGCCTGTTATGAGTAGACAGAGATGGGGGTACTCAGTTCCGGTGAGTACCCCCACAAAGAAAGCCCTGCATACACATATTTAGACATGCATATGTATGTATCTCTATGTTAAAGTCCTTTGCAGTCATTTTGTTCTAACACCTAATCGTTGAGCCCTTATAACTTTTTATTGAAATTATTTTTAATAAATTGTTATTAGATATTATTATTATTATGAGTGTAACTGTACTTTTAAATGTATTGTTGATGTGTTTTGTGACACTTTTTATTTGAGTGTAACAGTTAACCAAAGCTCTCAAGTTGTGGTAATCATTCATGCATTTACTTTCAACTTGTAATACTAGCGGAATTTAACTTGCGCACAAACAGATGTGAAAACCTGACATCATTCGCATGTGAACGATAGCCTTCCACTCATTATCTAGCCCACAATGGGCTATTAAAGGCTTGAAACTTAATGAAGTGGATACAAGAGTGGTAATATTTGACGCTCTGAAAATAAAATTTGACCTCTCAAACTCAGACTTTTATGCTTACTTGCAAGTTCAACATTGGTTCTATATGAGATTACTTAAGAACATGTTTTTTCTTGGAAGCACATAAGAATTTAGATGGGACTATTCCTTTTTAAAGCTGGCAAACATTGTATTAACTTTTGGTATAACCTAATATTTACCCATTTAGGGGAACCAAACATACCTAATTTAACCATAAAAGGCGTCAAGATCTAGAGGAAGTAGACACGTTTATATTGAAACTCCATTATAGTATATATCTATAAAATTAAATTTGGTTTTGATAATATTTAATAATGTCTTGACATATATACCAAAGGAAAAAAATCAATGCAATTTTATATAGCTTACCAACACAAACATTCCACTAGTTTGAATTTACAAGTTTTGAATTTACCTTATAAATTTGTAGCAAGCATTGTATAATATGTTAGCTAAAATGCATTCTGATATCCCGTTAAAAGTAAAGGCAGCCACAACCTATGGCTATGCTACAAGAGCTCTCGCTACCTTGCGCTTGCTACCATTTATAGCAAGCAAAGTGTGATAGTTGATGATTCGCTACTTGTTGCTAGTGCTGGTAAAAAGCCAATCTAGCCCTTAATAGGGTATTGTGCTCCAAAACCATAGGGCTATGTGTGTATATCTTTTTAAGGGATTTGAACATGGGCATTATCAGTATAGTGGTCATGTGTGGTTTTGTTGGTTATTTATTTATGTAGTTATTTATTTTTTAGTATAAAACTGTCATTATTGTATTAACTTTAATTGATCGAGCAGGTGACATTTGTATCTGTTTGGTAATGTTACTTACTATCATCATCCAATATGGCGGGGTAATGTCAGTGTCATATATCATTTGTATGCTAATGACTCCCAAATCTTCCTATCTGCACAAGACCTATCCCTTTGCTAACCATGTCACAAACTGTCTTTCTAATATTTAATCCTTACTGTCCTCACACTACCTTAAACTGAGATCCTTATTTATCCTCTTCTTCCAAAATCTCTATTATACATCTTTCTATAACTATTGATAATTAATTAATTAACACAACTATTGCAACTCCATCCTCTCTGGTCTCTCTAGCTGTCATCTATCTCCTGTAAATCCATAATAAAAGCTTCTTCCAGGCTGATCTTCCTTTAACATTGCTGCTCATCTGCTGCACCTCTCTGCCAGTCTCTTTACTAGCTTTCTCTAGCCTCAAGAAAAAAAAACATAAAAAAATTAAGAATTAACACTAACACTGCTCCACCCATGACTCCAGATACTCTCTCTCTCATCCTTTTCAATCTACTCACATCCTCCTTCTCTCCTCCTTTGTTGTTATTTCCTCACATTCTCATCTACAGGACTTCTCTAGAATGTCCCCTATTTTATGGAACTCGCTGCTTCATTTCACTTGACTGACACCTTGTTTTCATAGTTTCAAACATTACTTAAAGACTCTACTGTTCAGGGATGCATACAATATACTTTAACCTTTCTTATATCATATCCTCTCCTCCTCCTTTGTCATCCCCTTTAATTCCCATAGCACGTATGCCTATGAGCCCAGCTGTTTTGTAGATCACATCCATGAGAGGTGATTTACAACAGCACAACTCTTGGCAGGGCCCTCTATGCATTTATCTCTTATAAATACAAAATGATAGATTATGATCAACTCCTATATTTTTAAAACATAAACATTGTAAAACTAGGACTATTTACTTATTTGTGGAATTATGTGACTACAACGATCAACTTCTTTATGGGTCTATTTTTATTAATACATTATAAAACTTGGACAAATATTAGATCTATATTACTACAGTATTTTAGCACACAAGCACTACTAAACAGTATTTAAAGAGAATTTAATTGCAGATATGATTTCTTTAATCGTACACTAGAATGTGAAAACTTTATTTAGAAAGCAATCTTTTCAGGAAGAAACTGAATACAAATATTTGTGTACAATAGCTCGTGGAATTGAAACAGCAGAGATTGATGCATTAATTTAGCCTGCCTTAAGACAAATAGAAGCTCAAATCCGAAGTAGAAAGTTTCTTTATGGATAAGTAATGGTTGAAATATTCTGAAGGCATTGCCCTAAGGCCAGCACAGCTCAAAATATTCATTATAAAAGTCTAAAAGTCCAGATTAACGTTTATACCATGACATGTTTGTTCACAGGCAATTACATTTCATAATATTTGAAGTATGTAACACAATACAATTATTATGAAGATATACCACAATAAAAAGAAATCAAACAAATAAATTGTTGTGCTAATTTTAAGAGATTGCTTCATATTCTTAACTCATCTATAATATGACAATATTATTAAATGTGTGCTTTATTGTTTCTTCATCAAAAGTCTTATTTTAAAAGTTCAGTAGCTATATTTATAACAAGAGCTTGGATTTTTTTTAAAATGCAACAGAATGTTAATAACCCATTAACCATTATTTCTAGAAAAAAACACTTAAGAGAACAGTGAAGATTAATTTAGGACACTGATTAGGCATGTAGTTTCTAGGCTGCATATTATCAAGATGCCAGGCAGAAAATAGGAAAGACATACTCAAACGTGCTATTTTCATGATCACGTTGTAAAGTGAGCTGTGACTTTTTAACATTTTAAAAAACAAAATGTATGCTAACCTGATAAATTTATTTCCAGATATGGTGAGTCCACAGCGTCCTTAACTACTGTTGGGAATATCACCCTGGCCAGCAGGAGGAGGCAAAGAGCACCACTGCCAAGCTGTTAAGTATCACTCGCCTTCCCACAAACCCCAGTTATTCGACTGAAGGTAAATTGAGAAAAAAAGGAGTAACACAAGGTGTAGAGGTGCCTTAGGTTTAGTAAAAATAAACTATCTAAAAATAAAAGCACAGATCCATGTACTCACCATATCTGGAAATAAATGTATCATGTAAGCATACATTTTGTTTTCTTTCCTAAGTTATGGTGAGTCCACGGTGTCCTCAATTACTGTTGGGAACCAATACCCAAGTTAGAGTACACAGAGGACTAGGGAGGGACAAAACAGGTAGACCTAAACAGAAGGCACCACCGCTTGAAGAACCTTTCTCCCAAAAGAAGCCTCAGCCGAAGCAAAATTATCAAATTTGGAAAAAGTATGCAGAGAAGACCAAGTTGCAGCCTTGCAAATCTGTTACACATAAGCTTAATTTTTGAAAGTCCAAAAAGAAGAGACAGCCCTAGTGGACTGAGCTGTAATTCTCTCAGGAGGCTGCTGTCCAGCAGTCTTATAAGCCAAACAAATTATACTTCTCAACCAGAGAGAAAGAGAAGTAGCAGTAGCTTTCTGACACTTAGGTTTCCCAGAGAAACAAAAAAACAGGGCAGAAGACTGGCGAAAATCCTTAGTCACCTGTAAGTAGAATTTTAGAGCATGCACAACATCCAGGTTGTGCAACAAATGTTACTTATGCAAAGAAGGATTAGGACATAGAGAAGGAACAACAATTTCCTGATTAATATTTCTATCCGAAACAACTTTAGAAAGAAAACCAAACATAGTACGGAGAACCGCCTTATCGGCATGAAAGATAAGGTAAGGTGAATCACACTGCAAAGCCGAGAGTTCTGAGACTCTCTGAGCAGAAGATATAGCAATAAGAAACAAAACTTTCTCAAGACCTTCCTGGAGAAAAGACAAAATCCTAGGAATCCTGACCCTACTCCAAGAGTAGCCATTGGATCCACACCAATAAAGATATTTACGCCATATCTTATGGTAAATCTTCCTAGTAACATTCTTGGGGGCCTGAATCATGGTCTCAATGACCGACTCAGAAAAATCACGCTTAGACAGAACTAAGCATTCAATCTCCAAGCAGTCAGCTTCAGAGAAACAAAATTTTGGATGAAGGAAGGGACCCTGAAATAGAAAGTCCTCTCTCAGAGGCAGTCTCCAAGGTGGGAGAGACAACATTTCCATTAGGTCTGCATACCAGGTCCTGCGAGGCCACACAGGGGCTATTAGAATCACCGAAACTCTCCTGTTTGATACGAGCAATGACTCATGGAAGGAGAGAGAACGGAGGAAACAGGTATGCCAGCCTGAAATCCCAAGGGACAGCCAGAGCATCTATCAAAGCGGCCTGTGGATCCCTCAACCTTGAACCGTACCTTGGAAGTTTGGCATTCTGCCGAGATGCCATCAGATCCAGCTCCGGCACCTCCTATCTGAGTGTTAAGCTGAAGAACACCTCTTGATGGAGCTCCCACTCCCCAGGATGAAAAGTCTGTCTGCTCAGAAAATTTGCTTCCCAGTTGTCCATTCCTGGAATGTGGATGGTAGATAGACAACAATTGTGAGCTACCTCTTTCATGGCTATGGAACTCCAAGTTCCTCCCTGGTGGTTGATGTAAGCCACTGAGGTTATGTTTTCCAACTGGAACCTGATAAACCAGGCTAGGGACAACTGAGGCCAAGCCATCAGAGCATTGAAAATCGCTCTCAACTCCAAGATGTTTATGGGGAGAGCAGACTCCTCCCGAGTCAAGAGTCCCTGGGCCTTTAAAGAGTCCCAGATTGCTCCCCAGCTCAGCAGGCTGGCGTCCATGGTCACTATCACCCAGGAATGTCTACAAAAGCATGTTCCCTGAGACAGATGTTCCTGAGAAAGAAACCATGGAAGAGAGTCTCTTGTCGACTGATCTAGATCTATCTTCTGAGACAGATCCTCATAGTCTCTGCTCTATTGACTGAGCATGCATAACTGCAGAGCTCTCAAATGGAATCAAGCAAAGGGAATGGTGTCCATGGAAGTAACCATCAGATCAATTACCTCCATAAATTGAGCCACTGATGGCCGAACAGTAGACTGTAGAGAGAGGCAAGAGGAAAGAATCTTTGTTTTTCTGACCTCCATCAGAAATATCTTCATCGATAGGGAATCTATTATGGTCCCTAAGAAAACCAACCTTGTAGCTGGAACAAGGGAACTCTTCTCCAGATTCACTTTCCATCCGTGAGAACATAGAAAAGACAACAAGATATCTGTATAAGAGTTTGCTTGTTGAAAAGACAGCGCCTGAACCAATATGTCATCCAGGTAGGGCGCCACTGCAATTTCCAGAGACTTGATCACTGCCAAGAGAGCCCCCAGGACCTTTGAGAAAATTCTGGGAGCTGTGGCAAGGCCAAACGGAAGAGCCACAAACTGAAAATATTTGTCTAGAAAGGCTAATCTTAGGAACTTGTGAATGGGGACATGAAGGTATGCATTCTTTAGATCTATGGTCGTTATGAACTGACCCTCTTGCACTAAAGTAAGAATGTAATGGATTGTCTCCATCTTGAAGGATGGTACTCTAAGAAATTTGTTTAGACACTTCAGGTCTAGAATAGATCAGAAAGTTCCCTCTTTTTTGGGAACCACAAACAAATTGGAATAGAAACCTAGACCCTGTTCCTGGACTGGAACCAGAACTGTCACTCCCAGGGAGAAGAGATCCTGTACACATTTCAAGAACACCTCCCTTTCTATCTGGTCTGCAGATAACCTTGAGAGGTGGAACCTGCCCCTGGGAGGAAAAGTCTTGAACTCCAACTTATAACCCTGAGATACTATGCCCACTGCCCAGGGATCCAGGACATCCTGTACCAATGCCTGAGAAAATTGTGAAAGTGTGTCCCCACTTGATCCGCTCCCAGATCGGGGGCAAACCCTTCATGCTGATTTAGAGTGGACTGTTCCTGCTTACAAGAGGAAAGGGAGCAAAAATTACACTGACGTCCTTTCGGTCTATTCTTCTTATCTTGTGGAAGAAAAAACCCTTTACCACCCATGATATCGGAAATAATTTCCACCAGACCAGGTCCAAATAAGGTCATCCCCTTGTAAGGAATCACGAAAAGCTTGGACTTGGATGAAACATCCACTGACCAAGATTTCAGCCACAAGGATCTGCATGCTAATACAGCAAATCCAGGTATTTTGGCTCCCAACTTAATAACCTGCAACGAAGCATCAGTAATAAAGGAATTGGCTAATTTAAGAGCCTTAATCCTGTTTTGGAGCTCCTCCAAGGGGACAATGTGTCAAACCAATAGGCTGCCACACTTGTCACAGTAGCAATACACACCGCAGGTTGCCATTGGAGCAGTTATCCTCTATAGGAATAGTAGTTCTCTTAGCCAGAGTAGAAATTGCCCCTTCCGCTTTGGGCACCATTTGCCATGACTCCTTAATGGAGTCTGACAGAGGAAACATCTTTTTAAAGACAGGAGACAGGAGAAAAGGAATCCCAGGTCTCTCCCATTCCAGAAGATAAAAGATGGCACTTATCTGCACCTCTAGCTGTCCGGCAGGAGGAAAGCCCACCCGGCATGAAAGGGAGCCACTCTTCACAGAGACCTGTGGAGAAAAGAAAGTATAATTTCAAGAATTAGAAAGTCTGAACCCATTGGAAATAAGAGGAATAGGAATAAAGATAAGACCAATAGGCTTTTGTTTGTATCACAATATAGTACCAGGAGTAGTCAGGTGAATAAAATTATACGGAAGTATTGGCACATTCTACAGAAGTGCCATCCTGACATTAATGCATTCCATGAACCACCAATGCCAGCTTACAAAAAGAGTCCATTATTAAAGATCAATTGGTTAGAGCAGATGTTGGTAGTCATAAGTATAATCAGAAAACTATTACTGGTAAGCGTCGCACAGGTTGTTATCCTTGCCTTTCTTGCATAAATTGTAATTCTATGATCAAGAGAGGAGAGTTTATCATCTATGCCATTAAGTGTCCATGCTCATTGGTATACATTGGACAATCGACAAGAGAGGCACGTGAGAGGATATCTGAGCACAAGTCAAATATCAGATGTGGCAAGGATGCTCCAGTGTCTGCGCATTTTTTACAAGCAGGACATAGTATCAGCCAATTACGTTTCCAGATTTTGGAACATATACACATGCCTAGGAGAGGGGGTGATAGAGAGGCCTTATTGAATAAAAGGGAAACCTTTTGGATTAATGAGCTTAACACCTTATGGCCTAAAGGCCTCAATAGGGAGTGTAACTGGACAACATTTAAAATTTAAAAATTGTAATTTAATATTAAGCAAGATAAAGGAGTTACTCCTTTTAGTGAGCTTAGGGGTTTGCATTTACTTCGGCTATATATTTAAATTCAGCATTATAATGGATTATGCCTTAATTAGCAAGTCAAAAAGGTCATTTGAGTGACATTATTGGATATAGACATTTGACATTATCTCTATATATATACTGAGTACCCATTAGTTTTTAAATTTCTGACTTATTGTAATATGGGTATCCTTTGTTGAAGGATTCCCATATATATCAATTTTTAAATCTATATATAGTCCATTCGATTGATGGTGTTTCTATATATATGGTAATTAAGAGATTCTGATATGAATATTGTGATTAATTTTAAATTTTAATAAATTTGAATATCTTTTATATATTTATCTCACTAGTATATTCAGATTGAATTTAGTTGTCACAAATATTATTCAATTCTAATTTTTTACTTTTTATTTCTATTTTTATAGGATCACTTGGCACTTTATTTATGAAGTTGGTTACTGAATTTTTGCAATATATACAATGTAAAATATTTTGTAACACATTTGTATTTTTGTAACTGCAAGAAAATGTATTTTGACATGCAATATTCAAGTCCACCACTGGAGGGCGATATATGTGCAATTTTTTCACAATTGTTTGGCGCCAATATGGCTATTTAAATGATGTTTTGTTCAATTTATGTCAGGCTTGAGAAAGGGCTTATTGTTAGCCCGAAACGTTGCTGTATTTGACCTGTGTTTAAAAATAAAAAGTCACTTTGCTCACTGCTGGAGACTACCTTCTTTTACTTGAATTGTTTGGGCTTGGTCAGCCCTCTCCGTGCACAAGTGAGTAGTGGATGCTGTATCCATTCCTATTCATTTGAAATTTCTATACAAGGGGCAGCAACTTGTTAGGAAAAACGCAGTGAGGCCCACCCCACCAGTTCCTAACTGCTTGAAAGCCGCCACTGCCCTACTAAAGAGACTAATGTGGAATAAGGCTATACCCAATCTTGAGAGGAAAGATCAGAGTAAACCTACTTTGGCTTTCAAAATAATAAAATTTTGATTGAAGTGAAAAAAATCCAATCTTCTTCAAACACCAAAACTTTACCTCCTCCTTGCACCAAAGGCAAAGAGAATGACTGGGGTTTGTGGGAAGGGGAGTGATACTTAACACTTTGGTTGTGGTGCTCTTTGCCTCCTCCTGCTGGCCAGGAGTGATATTCCCAACAGTAATTGAGGATGCTGTGGACTCACCATATCTTAGGAAAGAAAGCTGTAATTGCTACTGGCCAAAGTTGATTGAATTACAGGAACAAGTTAATTGAGTGTGCAGGGATTTTGATATATTGCATAATTATTATTGCAGAAATATTTTAAAACTACACAGCCTTTACTTTTAGACAAATGGTATATGAAATGTACTACTTGTCCCCCATGAAAAATGAAGCCATACGTCACTGCATCGTCACAGCAATATATGAAAATACACTCCTGCGATACCATGGACAACATTTCTTAAGGAAGCCAACAAACTTATAGATAAGGCTATGGTCTCCATTCCAATAAATTGATTTGTTTGGAGAGCTCTGTCTTGATGTTTCTCTAACAACTTCCTCTACCATTCAAATGAAATGATTCACAAAGTGAAACCAAGGATTAGCTAAGCCATGTCCAGAAAGGACCGACCAAACCATACCCAGTCATGACCTTTAACGACCACAGACACTCCTCTGGATTGTACCAGCCCGACTCTTAGACTTCTTATCTCCTGCCTAGGGTATACTTCACTCTGCCCCCTGTCATTAAAACTCAACCTCAGCCTCCAAATCTCAGGATGAAGAATACAATTTTTTGAATGTATTCAATGTCATGTTGCCAATGCAATACATAAAAAAAAATTCTAAAAATTAAAAAACAAAATGAGCTCACTTTTTGATAAAAAATAAATAAATTGTGAAGAAGGTCTAAAATTAAAGAACATCTGTATTTTTACTATAAATTTTACACTACAAGGTGAAATACATGAGTCAAAACAAATCAGTCAAATACACATTTTTGGGACTAATCTGTAATGCTGTTTGTCCTGACTCAAGGTTTGTGTGTAGTAAAATGAATACCATATCTCTTGATACACAAAAGGCAACTATAATATGATAATGGCCTAGATTACAGGTGGAGCACTAATAATTAACCAGCTATTACAACTGGCTCGTTATTCCTACCGCAAGCTCGCAGTAGCAATTAGCACTTAGAAATGTATCAGATCTCTGGTTAATTTTATAAATGTCCACCAAATGCCCCCCTACTTTATTAAAAAATAAACGGCTAGATTACGAGTTCTGTGTTATGAGCAGCTTGGTACTAACTTGCAAGTTATTTCCACCACTAACCTCCCTATAGCGCTGCTATTACAGGTTTATGTTAGCAGGCAATATGTCAGCATTGATCAAAATTGAGCTCCATACCGCACTCAAATACCAGCGCTGGTTTGAGCTGATTTTACGTGCTCATGCATGATTTCCCCATAGACATCAATGGGAAGAGCCGGCTAAAAAAAAGCCTAACACTGCAATAAAGTAGCATAAAGCTCCATAACGCAGCCCCAATGATTCCTATAGGGAAAAAAAGTTACGTTTACACCTAACACCTTAACATAAACCCCAAGTCTAAACACCCCTAATCTGCTGCCCTCGACATCGCCTACACCTACATTACACTTTTTAACCCCTAATCTGCTGCCCCCGACATCGCCGACACCTACTTACACTTATTAAACCCTAAAATGCCGCCCCCAATGTCACCCCACCTACATTACAGTTATTAACCCCTAATCTGCCCTATCAAAATAAAAAAGCCCCCCCAAAATAAAAAACCCTAGCCTAAACTAAACTGCCAATAGCCCTTAAAAGGGCCTTTTGCGGGGCATTGCCCCAAAGAAATGAGCTCTTTTACCTGTAAAAAAAATACAAACAACCCCCCAACAGTAAAACCCACCACCCACACAACCAAACCCCCCAAATAAAATCCTATCTAAAAAAACCTAAACTCCCCATTGCCCTGAAAAAGGCCTTTGGATGGCCATTGCCCTTATAAGGGCATTTAGCTCTTTTTCAGCCCAAACCCTAAGCTAAAAATAAAACCCACCCAATAAACCCTTAAAAAAACCTAACACTAACCACCTGAAGAGCCACTTACAGTTTTTGAAGACCGGACATTCATCCTCAACGAAGCCGGGAGAAGTCTTCGTCCAAGCGGCAAGAAGTTCTCAATGAAGCCGGGACATCCATCCTCAACGAAGCCGGGAGAAGTCTTCATCCAAGCGGCAAGAAGTGGTCCTCCAGACGGGCAAAAGTCTTCATCCAGACGGCATCTTCAATCTTCATCCTTCTGATGTGGAGCGACTCCATCTTCAAGACATCTGGCGTGGAGCTTCCTTTTCTGTTGACGGCTCTTCAAGAATGAAGGTTCCTTTAAGGGACGTCATCCAAGATGGCGTCCCTTGAATTTCGATTGGCTGAAAAAATCCTATTGGCTGATTGCCAAGGATTTTATTATATTGGATCAGCTTTTTGGCCGGACAGGTAAACTCGTAATACCGGCGCTATGGAAGTCCCATTGAAAAAGTACTTTTTGAAAGCTGCGGTAGTTACATTGCGTTACGGCCAAAAAAGTGTGCAGGACAGATATACCTGCAAGACTCGTAATACCAGCGGCAGTAAAAAAAGTAGCGTTATGAGGCTTTTTCACTCATAACGCAAAACTTGTAATTTAGCCGAAAGATAGTAGCATCTTAATTTTTTAATAAAGTAACTGAACTTAGCAGTTTTTGGGGGCTAAAATTGGCGGTCTATGGGAACTTTGTCTTCCTTGTGAATATATATGTATATGCTTATATACATATATATTTATCTGTTAATATGTGTATATCCCATTAGAGCCTATGGAAGCGTGAGTGCAATGCTTCCCAGCAATGCAAATGCAAGCTCACAATCGCATTGCGTCTAACTTGTAATACCAGCACACATTTGCAGGAGCTGGTATTACTCAGTGGAGCACAAATATCGTTTTCACATAAGCAATGTTTTGCGCTCCACTTCTATTCTAGCCCAATATGAATACTCTTTTATATGATGTGCAATGCGCTCCACAAGTCTACACGTGTTTTTTTTTCTAGTGCAATCAACTCTGATTCTAAGCAGCAATTATGAGGCAGTACATAATTTAGAATACAGCTACATATAATTATAATAGTAAGGTGCATATATTTAATTGCTTCACATCAAAATGCATCACAGTATGCAATGGTATGGCATACTCCATTATGTAAAAGAAATGCCTTTATAACATAAGCATTCTTTTGTTTATAAGGAAAAATGATACACACAAAGGATTTTATAATGTGATTTTAATTCCCTTACACATACTTGCAAGAGGGAAAGGTGTGAAACATGTTTATCGGTTTCACAGTTTATCAGTGTGTGCCATTTAGAAACAACTCCTGAAAACCTGCCATCTGTTCTCTTTTATAGTACAAGTAAGCACCCTCTTTAAATGATTGCATACTAATTACATATTGTTTTGTTCTAATTCCTTTTGACATATTTAACATGACCCCAGTCCTCCAAATGATGTGACAGATGTGCAGAGCATATAAGGGTCAAATAAAACATCAGAATGTACTCAGAAGGGTGAGGCTTCACTTTACAATTCCGGTTATTTTCAAATCAATATATGAATATGTTACAGTAATATGCTAACATTTTCCTTCTCTACTTTGTAATTATTAGATTATTTTTTGTAACTGGAAGATTTGTTATACCAATAGCATATTGCATTATATATTTTCAGCCATATCATTTTACACACTGTACACTGTGCACAACATATATCTCATTTGTTCCACATACATATTAAATGATTTAAAAATGAATAAAGCGTTACAAAAACATGGACATTCTATTAAAATTGTAATGTGTTGTAGAAAGGTAAAATATGCATGTTGTGATTTTAAATGTTTATAACAAAACCATAACTTTCTCTACATATTTTTTAATCCTCACTTCTATTTAACTGGGATGGTACAACTAATCAGAATGAAGCATGCACCAGGAAATATTACAACAGTAGAGGGGGATTTAAATGATTCTGCACATGTGCACATATTTTCTATATCTCTTAGGTTCTATATTCTCTTAGATTTGGATACATTTGGAAATGCTTTAGTTGCGGTCTTAGAATTAACCTAGATGAAGCATTAGTTTGCCTGCATTGAGTTAATGGCCTAATGGAAGGAACAAATCCAGGGTCAAGCTATACTTGAAATCAACAACATTGGGAGTAAATAACTTTATATGGTTTAGACCAGGCCAGTAAGTTAACTTCACAAGATTTGGTAAAATGCATATATGTCACTTGCAGCATAGGACATTGCAAAGGAACCTCCTAATGGGAAGTACCTATATAGGAATGCCATGCAAATTCATCACTTCCCATCTTGCAACATGACATCTTAAAATCAGTCATTAGCCTAATAAACACATTGGGCAGTAACAACTAACTAATGGGTCTGTAGTACTCTCAGTACTGTGGCAATAGAGAACATTGTGTTCAAACGATGTTGGTGTTGGGGCAAGTCAGCTGATAAGTACAATGTTGTTGACAGACAGTATTACAATTTATTTCTGGGGGCAGTGAGCAAATAATAGTGTGAGTTAAAAAAATAATTCAAGCTATACTGTATAAGAAATGTAAAAATATCCTTATAGCTTTTATGATGAAGTTTTATTTGAACTTATTGGGTTTTGTTTTAGATACTTCCATTAAAATGGAAACATAGGACCCCATTTATCAATGTATGGGTGGACAAGGTTCCTGGCTAGGCAACCTGTCTTCCCACCATCATGGCGAGTGGGTAGCGGCAGGCATGCTTGTCTGCTTCCTGCATTTATCAATGCACAATGAAATCCATGTTCAACAACACCCAATGTTCTAGTATGATTGGTCACCTGTTAATCACCCCAAATGAACAAGTTTAATATGATTAAATTCCAACACCTCTAAAGTGGTGAGAGGTTAAGAAGTAGTGGGTCATATGACAATTGCCTCTTGACTTGTGGTAAATAGCTCATGAACCTGCACCGCAAGACCTCCAAAGTAGCTCTCACTGCTTAATAAATGAGGCCCAATGTGTTTTTTAGTTTCTCTAATTATCAATATTACCCTTGTGAATAGCTGAAATATAAAATTGGAAAGGGTTCATTTTGCCAGACTGTGAAAATTCTGAATAGGGGACTTTAAAAGGCATATGGTAAACAGATTGTTCTTCAAGTAGGAACCCTGTATGAGAGGATGGAAGGAAGGGTTATGTGACCCCACTAGGAAGAAGACAGGGGGTTAAAGAAAGGACAGGGGGCTGGGCTGAAGAAGGGGTTTATAAACACAGGACAGGAAGTGGCAACACACATTTTTGATCAGGAGCAGCACGGTGGGGATTAATTTTGCTCACCTGAATGGAGGCCTTGTTAGCTGAGCTGATGGAGGTGGCAAAGCAGAAAGGAGCTGGCTGGATCAGGGAGAGGCTGGAGACTGCAGGGAGAGCAGGCACAAGAGATGCAGGAGAGGTCCCTGTCACCAGAGGGACAGCTACTATGAGGAGCGTGCGGCCTGTGTGGAGATCCAGGCCTCCTGAACGTCTGAGCCCAGATGGGGGCATTGGTGGAAGAAGGAGGGGGAGCAGCAGGCCCTCTGGCAGTCCGGAAGATGTGCAGCAGCCGGGATCAGGAGGAGCGTCAACGGCCGGGCCCAGGTCAGGCTTGAGGCCTAGAGAGGAGGCGGCGGATGACGTCACGGCCCGGCGGTCGCAGCCGGGGCCGCAAGGTACCCGAAGGAGAGGCAGGTCTGCAGGGGCCATTCAGGAGGCGGAGCGGCAGCAAGCTGGACCGGAGGAGACGGCTATGGAGGGCCCGCAGAGGGGACCGGCGGCTCTGGATGACGTCACGGCCCGGCGGTCGCAGCCGGGGCCTAGGCAGGGAAGAGGCGGATGGCGGAGCAGCCGGGCGGTGACGAGGAGGACAGGTAAGCGTTAGCGGGCAGAGGGGGAGCTGCGGCACAAGTGGGGAGACTCTGAGCTGAAGGTGGCTGACGCCGGGTGGAGAGGATGACGGTCTGCAGTGTTATGCAGAGGTGCCAGGGGGGGGGGCTGCAATGTTGTGATAGCTCAACCTGCTAATGTGCAATCTCAGGAAATGTTTGTTTGCAGCAAGGGCAAGGGGAATAAAGGGGGGGGAGAGTCCAAGTGGGCCCACCACTATAGTAAAGTGGCTGCTGGGCAGATGGAGGGCTGCAACAAGGGATGGCATGGAGGGTAAGGGCCCCAGGTGTAGATAAACCTGGGGCAATTTGCAGGATCAGGCATAGAGAGAAGGGGGAAAAAGGGGGGGGGGCAGCAGGACGTGCTGGGATCGCTTAGGGTTTTTTTAAATTGCTTGTAACGGTCAAAGGGGTGGGTATCTGTCACAGGGAGAGGTGGGTAGGGGGGTTGTGGCCCTGAGAGAAGGGGTGGGGAAAGATAGGGAATAGGGGAAGGGGATAGCAGGGGATGACAAAAAAAAAAAAAAAAAAAAAGTAAAATAAAAGTAAAGGGAAGAAATAGGTGAGAAGGAAGTAAATGGGGGGGCAAGTTAGAGGTGGGGAGGGCAGCTATGTAGAGGCGGGCAAGGGTAAGTGGGTGGGCAGGGGGAGGTTGGGTGGGGGTGCTGGGTTTGTGGAATGGCTTTGCTGATGGTTGTTTGTTTTACAGTGGACTGTGCCTCTACGGCAAGGGTGGATGAGGCGGAGGAAGCCAGCAGGGAAACAGAGGCTTTGGAGGAACTGGAGCTGTGGACGGAGCCACCACTGGAGTTAGAGGCCAGTGGTGACTTTGATGAGGAAGAGGACCCTCTGGAAGGAACATAGGCAGGAGCAGGAACAGCTGGCCAGGTAGGGGGGATGTCTGCCCTGGCGCAGCTTTTGAGGATGTTGTCCCCGCAACGGGGAGGGGAAGGGGGGGCAGGGAGGGGAATGTGACGAGGGAGAGGGGGGATGATGTGATTGGTGCCTCTTCCTCACAGGCGTCTAGATCAGGACGTGATACGGGGAGGGAGCATACCCCCTTGAGGAGGCGGGAATCACCCAGGGAGCGCAGGAGATCGCGGTCACCTCTGAGCAGGGGACCTGGAGGGACAGAGAGGAGATCACCAACATGGGCCAGGGTGGACCGGTCCAGAGAAAGGAGCAGGCACGGCAGGGGGAGGTCCCCTGCCAGGAGAGGGACGGTGAGACGCCTTCTGGAAGCGGGCAGTGAGGAGTTGGTCAGGAGACCGAGAGAATCCAGCCGGAGTGGGGTTAGCAGGCCTGGCACAGGAGGAGGAGCGGACAGGCGGGGAGAAGGACCGGCTACAGCGGCGCGGTCGGCAGGTGAGTCAACTGTGCTGCTTCCAGGAGTGAATGATAGCTTGACTGGCGAGAGAGAGGTGTTGTTGGCGGGCTTGAAGGGCCTAATAGCGACCCTGGAGAAACCATCAGGGGCGGGGGCGCCAGCGGCTGCATGGGTGCAGCCAGGTGGTGGGGCCCAAACAGGAGGATCGCAGGCAGGAGGAAGCACACTGCCGTCTGTGAGCAGGGCCGCAGGCGGGGGAGAAACTTTGAAGGTGCAGGAGGATGCGTTGAGGAGGCCGTGTCTGTGTTCAGTGGGACCGTTGGGGATCCATCTGACCAGTGAGTTGCGGGAGAAGATTTGGAAGAGGGAATACCTAGAGATTCTGTCGCTTCTTCCGTTGGACCAGGTATTGGAGGTGAAAGAAGACGACAAGGAGAAAGGGAAAAAAGAGGAGGAGGAGAGGAAGAAGCGATGGAGGAAGCTGCCCAAGACCTTCGGGAATTGGTCCAGGGCATTCCGTATTCTAGCAAGTGTGATGGGGGAAAAGTTCCCAGAACAAGGTTCGTCTCTATTCTGTTATTATGATGAGATTGCGAATGCGTGCAGTACATATGGCGGATTGGCATGGTGGCGGTACGACGAGCGGTTCCGGCAGCGGATGGCGGTGAGGCCCAAGATGCGGTGGGATGATAGGGATATGGGGATCTGGTTGGAGATGATGACGCCCTTGAGGGGGGGGCAGTCCTTTCGGTCCGCAGGGCAAGGAGTTGGAGCCGGAGGGGGTACTGGGAGCACATCATCGGTTATCCGGAAGGGACTGTACTTTCAGTTCAACGAGGGTCAATGCCGCTTCGGAGCATCATGCAAATACAAGCATGAGTGTTCAGGCTGTGGGGGAATCCACTCTTTTGCCAAGTGCTTTAAGAAAGCGCGGCAGGGAGGAAAGCCTGGAGAGGTGGGTAATGCGGGCGCAGACCCCGGTGAAGGTAAGAAGGATGGTGCCATGGCTAAAGGGGTACGCCAATAGACGGGGATGTGCGGCGGATGCCGACTTGCTGCTAACAGGGTTTAGTTCGGGGTTCTTTATTCCACATAAAGAGCAGGCACCGAGGGGTTTTTGGGGGTAACTTGAAATCGGCACGGGAATTCCCGGGGGTTGTGAGGGAGAAGTTGCGCAAGGAGGTAGCGTTGGGGCGGATGGCGGGACCTTTCAAAGAACTGCCCTTGAAGGGTCTCCGAATTTCTCCGCTGGGGGTGGTCCTGAAGAAAGGGGCAGGCCAATTCCGGATGATACATCATCTGTCGCACCCAAAGGGGCTGTCAGTCAACGATGGGATTGACCCAGAGTTGGTGTCAGTGAATTATGCTTCCTTTGACAGGGCAGTGGCATTGGTGAGAAAGGCTGGAAAAGGGGCATTGCTGGCCAAAGCGGATGTAGAATCAGCGTTCAGGCTGCTGCCAGTGCACCCTAAGTGCCATCACTTGCTGGGGTGTTCGTTTGAGGGAGCTTTTTTCGTGGACATGTGCCTGCCAATGGGCTGTTCAATCTCCTGTGCGTACTTTGAAAAATTTAGTTCCTTTGTCGAATGGGTGGTCAGGCAGAAGGCAAAAAAATCCTCGGTGGTCCATTACCTGGACGATTTCTTGTTCGTGGGTGCAGCGGGTTCAGGGGATTGCGAACTCCTGGTGAAGGTGTTCGGGGAGGTAACCAGGGATTTTGGTATCCCGGTTGCGGCTGAAAAATCGGAGGGGCCGGTGTCATCTTTGAGCTTTCTGGGGATACAATTGGACACGATTCGGATGGAATGCAGGCTCCCAGAGGATAAATTGACAGACTTGAAGGGCGTGCTGGGGGAAGCGCTGGCCGCCAGGAAAATGACGTTGAGGCAGCTCCAGTCGCTACTGGGGAAGTTAAACTTCGCATGCCGGATCATCCCCATTGGCAGGGCATTCTGCCGCCGGTTGTCATTGGCGACGGCGGGAGTGTCAGATCCAAGGCACCACGTCAGAGTGACGAGGGAAATGAAGGAGGACTTGAGAGTGTGGGTCACGTTTCTGGACGAATTCAATGGCAGATTGATTATCCAGGAGGTAGGTTGGTCGGATAACGACTTGGGTCTATTCACGGATGCGTCGGGGGCCCAGGGGTTCGGGGCTTACCTTCAAGGAAAATGGTGTGCTGACAGGTGGCCGGGCAGCTGGAGGGAGAGTGGTTTGACCAAGAACCTCACGTTCCTGGAGTTTTTCCCGGTAGTAGTCGCGTTGCGGGTATGGCCCCATATCTTGAGGGATAAAAGGGTCACTTTCCATTTGGATAATCTGGGGGTGGTGTTGGCCATTAACAGGTTGACGGCGAGTTCCCCCCCGGTGGTCAAGTTGCTGAGAGCGTTTGTGTTGGAGTGTTTGAGGAATAACATAGCTTTCAGAGCTGTGCATGTGCCGGGTAAGCTGAATGTGATTGCTGACGCTTTGTCCCGTTTGCAGTGGGAGCGGTTCCGGGCAGCAGCACCGGAGGCAGACGAGGAAGGCGTGCCTTGCCCGAGGGATCTATGGAGCTTGGGCATGGGGTAATTGACTTGATACGAGGGTCATTGGCAGGCGCCACATGGAAGGCATACGCCTGGGTGTGGAAGCAATAGTGTGAGTTGCACGGGGGGAGGCATTTACTGGAGGATGAGGACAACCAATTGAGGGTGCTGTTGGCCTGGATAAAAAGGTGGGGGGAGGAGAGGCTGTCGCCTTCAGAAATAAAGAAAAGGGTGGCGGCCTTAGCGTTTTGGTTCCAGTTGGTGGGGGGTGGAGACCTCACAAAGGTGTTTATGGTACAGATGGCGGTGAGAGGTTTGTGCAGGGGGAGAAGGAGGAGTGACGGCAGGAGGCCGGTGACGTTCGCTGTGTTGGAAAAGGTAGTGGGTTGTTTAAGAGGTTTGTGTGACTCTGAATTTGAGGTAGCGCTGTTCAAAGCGGCTTTTATCCTAGCGTTTTTCGGGGCCTTCAGGGTGTCGGAATTGGTGGGGCGGAACAGGAGAGACAAAGGGGGTCTTCAAGGTGGGGAGGTGATCGTGAGTGAAGGGGTGGTAGAAGTGTGGTTGAGACGGTCAAAAACGGATCAGTTGGGGAAAGGATGTGTGGTGAGATTAAGGGAGATAGGGGGTGAATGTTGCCCTGTTACTGCAACCCGTGTTTTCCTCAGTCTCCACCCCAAGGGGGAGGGGCCATTATTTGTCCATGCTGATGGGTCTATATTGTCAAAATACCAGTTTATTGCGGTTTTTAGGAAGGCCTTGGGGAGGATGGGAATGGGGGCCATGGAATTTGGATCCCATTCATTTAGGATTGGGGCGGCGACTGAGGCGGCAGGGTTGGGTTTGGATGTGGCTGCGATTAAGAGGATTGGGAGGTGGAGATCGGATAGGTTTCGGGGATATGTGAGGCCAGGGCTAAGGGCCTGAGGGCAGGGTGGGAGCTGATACGGCTTTCTTTGTCTTGAAAGGTCCGGTGAAGTGCTGGGTGATCGGGCACTCATACATTTATTGGGCCAGGAAGGCTGCCGCGGTGAAGGACGATGGATTACAGTTGGGACTTGCTAGGGAGCAGGTGGAGATAAAGTGGTTCGGGATCCGGGGTATGAAGTGGGATCAGCTGGTGAGGAAGGTGGTGGAGTTTTCTAGATTGTTTTCTAACCCGCAGGTTTTGGTCATACATGTTGGGGGAAATGATTTGGGATTCATGTCCCAGAAAGAATTGGTGGAGGACATGAAGAGGGGTATTGACCGGTTGCGACAGCTCATTCCCGGGGTCATCATTGTATGGTCTGAGATTGAGAGTCGATTGGTGTGGAGGGCAGCATGGGATCTGGGGAGATTGGAGGCTTCCAGACGGAAGATCAATAGGATGATGAGCGGGTATGTGAGGCGTGTTGGGGGTATAGGCTTGAGGCATGTGGAGTTTGAGGGGGAATCGGGGAGGTGCTTTTATTTGAAAGACGGGGTCCACCTTAATGAGGTGGGGCTTCACCTATTTAACTTTACTTTGAAAGAAGGGATCGAGAAGGCCTTGGCTCTGGGTGGCGGTTCTCACCCGGAGGGTGAGAGGTGGCGGGGTGCTTGCCCTGGTAGGTAGAGGCTTACGCCTGTTAAGAGATGGTTGGGACTTCCTGTTTCAGCAACAGGGGGTTGGTTAATGGTATTAGCCCCTCCCCTGATTTGGGCGGGGCTTGTAAGATGAATAAGTGGGGGCAAGCACTGGGTTTGTTTATAAAAGTTGATGTTATTTATGTTTATTTATTGTTAATAAATGAGCTGCGGCCTTTCAATCCCAACTATAAGTGTGTGTTGTGTTTTATTGGGTAAGGTGCAGAGTCAACTTGACTATGGGGGGTCAAGTAGGAACCCTGTATGAGAGGATGGAAGGAAGGGTTATGTGACCCCACTAGGAATAAGACAGGGGGTTAAAGAAAGGACAGGGGGCTGGGCTGAAGAAGGGGTTTATAAACACAGGACAGGAAGTGGCAACACACATTTTTGATCAGGAGCAGCACGGTGGGGATTAATTTCCCGCCCTCCCTCCCTGGAATCTGGCTGAATAGGTTGTCGCAGCATTGGCGGGGTGCTTGCCCTGGTAGGTAGAGGCTTATGCCTGTTAAGAGATGGTTGGGACTTCCTGTTTCAGCAACAGAGGGTTGGTTAATGGTGGTAGCCCCTCCCCTGATTTGGGCGGGGCTTGTAAGATGAATAAGTGGGGGCAAGCACTGGGTTTGTTTATAAAAGTTGATGTTATTTATGTTTATTTATTGTTAATAAATGAGCTGCGGCCTTTCAATCCCAACTATAAGTGTGTGTTGTGTTTTATTGGGTAAGGTGCAGAGTCAACTTGACTATGGGGGGTCATTACATTCACATTTCAAATGCCTTCCTTTAAGGGATATGAAGCAAAACAAATTCTTCTGTAATTCACACAAAGCATACAGTTTTTACAAAAGTTTGCAATTCAAATGTTCTTAGTTCCCATGGTATTCTTTGTTAAAGAGATACCTAGGTAGGTTGCTTGAGCACTATGTGTCAGGAAATAGTTCTGCCATCTAGTTCTCTTGCAAATTGATTACATTCTTGCAAAAGGTTTACCATACAGTAGAGCTGCAGAATCTGTTAGCGCTCTACAAATAACCAATAATAATAATACAGTGCTCCAGATATGTGCATGCTCCTGAGCTTATATCCCTGTCTTTAGACAAAAGATAGTTATCTAAATGTGCATGTTCTATATGAAGCATGGAAGAAAAACGTTGTGTTTCATGGCCCATTAAAGAAATCGCCTTCATTCAATATTAAAAATATCTTGAATTACAGTATTATTATGAGTAAAACAGTTCATTGATATCAAAACATATTGACTTAAATATTTGTTTATTGCACCAATTTTAATTTTTTTAAATCTGTTTCTCAGAAAAGGCAGATTTATGCACGGAAATATTATAATACCAGCACTTCATTTCCTCAGAGACTGCATTGAGTATAGGCTTTTAATGATAGTGTTTCACATAATTTAATTCGATTCACCAAACTGATGGCTTAGATATATAAAAACGTCTTTTGTTGAGACCACTACATCACTGTGTTGTGATGCATTGCTTAAGTAAATTGGGACTTGAATCACGTTTTTCTTATTACAGCAATGTTTAAAAAGAATTAAAATGATTAGCTTTCAAATTAAAAGTTTAAGAATGCTGCCTTACACTCAGGTTTAGAAGCATCAAAAGTCCTCAGTAGGTATTGATAAAAAAAGTCTTGTGTGGAACATGAGTTCATTTGAGTATAAAAGACCACACTGTATGTGATTATGCTGATATTTGAAGAAGAATGCATGCAAATGTCAGCAGGACTGGATGAAAAATGTCAGTGAGTTACAAAGACAAAAAGTTTAGGAGGACATTTATGAAAATGTGGGATTGTGTAAATCTGTAACTACAATTTAAAATGCAGTGTGCTAGACCACTGCTTCTCAACCACTTTACCATTTCTGGCATATAGAATAAAAATATCCAGGGACTGATACAAACAAGAGTGTTTGACAAACCCTGTTCTTATGGGATTGTTTGTTCTGCTCGCGTAAGGATAAATATGGGCAGTGAATGCTGCCAGCTCATCACAAACCTAGGTAGTCAGATTACATGCCTGCGGACTTTGACCATCCAGAGAATGATAAATCTGGCCCATAATATTCTTTCTAGCCCTTTTTATTATATATTGTTTTTTTTTTTTTATATCGCAATGCATTCTCTGTCCCTCTCTCTTTATCGCTCTCTCTCTCTTCATCTCTCTCTCTTCACCCCTCTCTCTCTCTCTATCTGTCTATCATCTATCTATCTCTCCTAATATTTCAAAACAGAATGCTCCTGTCATGGTTGATTAAATATTTCATACCTGCTTTATGTTAAATGTTTGCATATAATGTGTATTATTATTGTTTTTGTATTTTATTGTACCTTATTGTATCAATGCAATGTTTTGTGATCCCAGGACATACTTGAAAACGAGAGAAATCTCAATGTATCCTTCCTGGAAAAATATTTTATAAATAAAAATATTTAGTTGGTCACCAATCTTCCTGTATGCTCTTTCATCTTTGTGAAGTCTGAAAATCTGATTTTTCACTTCCTCTAGCAATTCTTTTCCATGTGGAGACATGATGCAAATATGCCGATCGATAGAACACATGGGTCCAAAATAGAAAAAAGTTCTTTGATTTCAAATTACCCTAATTGCATGAATATGGTTATAAATGACCTGTGAACACCAGAACTTTGTAATTGTTTTGTTCTATGGGCTATGTCAAGCTGCATGTCTGCATCATTTCAACACATCGAAAATAATTGCCAGATGAATTGAAAAATCTTATTGTGAGACTTCACAAAGATGGAAAATCATACAGGAAGATTTGTGACCAACTAAAAATCACAGTTGCAGCAGTAATCATGAGGTATAGAATGAGCCATAGAACCACTAATCAGAGTTGAATTGGCCGTCTTCTTAAAATGATGCCAAGGACAGTGCGCTAATTGCACGATCTAGCTCTGAAAAATAGATGGGCAAGTACTTCAGGCTTGGCTTAGGGGTTATCAATGGAAATTTTAGTTTTTGTGCTCAGACAGTGAGAAGGAAATTGCACAGCGTCAACCTCTATGAACGATGTCAAAGAAAAAAAAACTTGCTTTCTCTTCAGCACAACACTGCAAGATTAAACTTTGCTAAAAAGATGCCTGACAAATATTGGGAGCATATTATTTGTTTAGAAAAGACCAAGATAAATTTGTTTGGCTCTGATTGGGTCCAGCATGTTTGGTGCGCACCTGACGAGGACTACCACAGTGAATGCATAGTCCCAACAGTGAAGGACGGTGGTGGGAGTGTGATGATATGGGGCTGTATGAGTGCTGTATGAGTGCAAAAGGTGTTGGGGAGATGACATTTATAGACAGCACCATGAATGCCTGTAAATATACCAAAATACTGGCTGACAAGATGACTAAGTTTCCAGAAGCTTGGAGGAAGAGGAATATTTCAGCATGATAACGATCCAAAGCTTACTGCCAAAATCAAGAGTTTCTAAAGAAGAAACAAATTAAAACTATAAACTAGCAAAGTATGTCGTCTGACTTGAATCCAATAGAACACCTTTGGGGTGTTTTAAAGAGAAAAGTAGAGTAACACAACACCTACAGCAAAGAGCATCTGAAAAAATATAGTTTCTGAGGAATCTCTCCAAAAATGTGTGCAACGCTTGTATCCTCCATGCCTAGGAGGATTGAGTCTATCATCAAAAAATAAAGGTGGACATAGTGAAAAAAAAAAAGGATTTGAATCACAGTAATGAAAGGTCTACTGACTTTTGTTGTATTGAGTTCCTACTGTGGGCCGGTATTTTTAATATAGTAAATCTAAACTGTTAGTTTTTTATTTTATGTAAGTGCAAATACCCTATTGTTTAACTTAGAAGTAACCAAGGTGATACAAATTTGAATCATTTGACATTTAAGTGATATCGCACAGGGGTGCAGTCACCTGTTGTGTATGTGTATAAATATATATATATACATACAAACATACACATACGCACACACATACATACATAGATACATACATACATACAAACACATACACACATACATACAAACACATACACACACATACATACAAACACATACACACACATAAATACATACATACAAACACATACATACATACATGCAAACACATAGACACACACACATACATAAATACATGCATACATACAAACATATATAAATACATACAGTAAAAACATACATATACACACACATACATACAAACACATACATAAATACATACATACATAAATACATACAAACACATACATAAATACATACATACATACAAACACATACACACACACATGCATAAATACATACATACAAACACATACATAAATACATGCATACATACAAACACATACACACACATACATAAATACATACATATATACATACAAACACATACATACATACAAACACATACACACACACATAAATACATACATACATACAAACACACATACACGCACATACATAAATACATACAAACACATACATAAATACATACATACATGCAAACACATACACACACACACACACACAAATACATACATACATACAAACACACATACACACACATACACAAATACATACAAACACATACATAAATACATACATACATACAAACACACACACATACATACATATACATAAATACATATATTTCTTTGAAACACAAACCTCCTTAACTTGTATTAAGTTGTAATAATTTATTCATTTTGTTTTATGTATCTATATATTTATTTACCATGAATAATTTTTATTGTGTACATCTACTGTACTTATCTACCAAGTCCTACTTAATTTGGAGGTGCTTGACAAATAAATTATAACAATGTGCAGCACTTTTTTTAAAATCTTTATTTTTCAAATTTTCTAATTATATTTACATTGTAATATCTGGCTAAAAATAAGTTTGCCATTAACTGCTAAAAATGTCAGAAAACGCTATGAGCTTGTGATGTCAAATGCTCAAAAATGCATAGTAAAACAACAATGTAAAATACCGTCATTATTCATTTTTTCTCTTGTTTTCCTTTAATTTAAAATGTTTCCAGAGCCCTAAATCTGCAATATATCTGTTTCTAATTTACCTTTTGTTATTGTATTATATCTGCTTAAAGGGCCATTAAATAAAGTAGAACTGCATACTTACGCTTACCTTGAATTTCAAATAAGCTGTACACTGTTTTCTAGCAAATTTATTTTTGCAGGCCCCCATGTATCAAGTGACAGTCATCAGCCAATCACAGACTAGTATACGTATACAATGTAAACTTGTGCACATGTTCAGTAGGAGCTGGTGCCTCAGAAAGTGTGCACATAAAATGACTGTGCAAAATGTGATAATGGAAGTAAATTGTAAAGCCTCTTAAAACGGCATGCTCTATCTAAATCATAAACATTTAATTTTGACTTTAGTGTCCCTTTAAGTCAAACCATGGAGATTTTGTTAGCACAATGATTGTAGCAGGACCTGTCTTCTCAATCCCGGATTGGCTAGTTCAAATAAGGAAATATGTGGGTGGAGTTTGACCATTAAAAAAACAATTGCAGCAAACACGGTGTTAATATGGTCTAACACTTTAAGACTCTTCCGATATAGTAACCTATTGGAAGACGGCAGAAATTTTTTGTGTAAACAGCATTTACTTACAGTATATACAACAAAGTTGTATTTTTTTAAACTGATTTTCAGAAATTATACGAAATGTTAAAACTATTATTCATAAGATAAACTACAGGCAAGAGAATACAAGGGAAGCGACTCAGTACTGTTCAACAATGCAATTTTATCTAACAATGTGGAACGTTTTAAATGTTTTTCAAAAATTTTATTTTTATGCAGGGCTGTTACAATGGAGTGAATAATCTCTAATATGTAAATGAAAATTTACCTTAAAGAGACATAATACTCCTATGCTAAATCACTTGAACCTGGTGCAGCATAACTGTAAAAAGCTGACAGGAAAATATCACCTGAGCATCTCTATGTAAAAAAGGAAGATATTTTACCTCAAAATTTCCTCAGCTCACCAGAGTAAGTTCTGTGTAAAAAGTTATACTTCAGCTGCTGTCCAGCTGCAGGTAAAAAAAATGAAGAAATCAACTGCAGCCAACAGTGCTGAGGTCATGAACTCTTTTACTGTGATTTAATGAGATTTCACTTAACTCTCATAAGATTTCATAGTAAACTTCCTTAAACTGAATAGGGAAACAACACTAGTGTGTATGAGGCTCAATCCCTTGCCGGTCCCTGGACAGGCATACTGATTTGCTGCTTAAGTCCTTTACAATGGGGTGTGAATACTTAGGACATTTTGAGTTAAAATATCTTTCTTTTTTACATAGAGATGTTCAGGTGATATTTTCTAGACAGATTTTTAAAGCTATGCTACATCACTTTCAATTGTTTCAACATTTCGGTATCATGGCCCTTTAAATTACATTTTGGTCAAATTATGAATAACATTACTAATGACATCACAAGTGACATGGTATTAATGGCATCATCAATGTTGACATCACACTAAACTTCACCTGTAACTTTAATGATTACATCACAGATCACATGCCATGATGATCTCAATAATAACACTCTGAATTATATAAATCATCAATAATTTGTTTCAGTTTCTTCATCAGACGTTTGATATCCTGTTTTGTGTCCTAGATATTATTATGTAATGTATTTAAACCCTTCGATGCACATGACGAGACATTCTCATCATGCACATTGCTACCTATAGGCATATGACAAGCCCTTCCTGTCAGACAATGTTTTCAGCGATCCCCTTCACTACTGGCTGGGGATTGTTGGTGGCCTAGTGCAGTGTTTCCCAACCGCAGTCCTCAAGTACCCCCAGCAGTCCTGGTTTTCATTATAGCTGAACTAGAGCACAGGTGAAATAATCATCTGATGGATGAGAGCAGCTAATTAATTCACCTGTGCACTGGTTCAGCTATAATGAAAACCAGGCCTGTTGGGGGTACTTGTGGACCGCGGTTGGGAAACTCTGGCCTAGTGGGTGGCACTCCCAGGCTTCATGAAAGTGACAGTGACATCTTCACGTATGCATGTGGTGACATCACAAAGGGGGCAGAACCAGGAAGCTCAGTGTAGCTGCTAGGGAGCTAGATGGGGGAGGTTCTTCAATCCCCTCAATCTCAGCTCCCATAGCAGCTACAAACCTCCAAGACCCCTCATTTTAAAGAAGATCTCCTGGGGATTTGCTTGGAAATGGGTCATTATATGTACAATAAAAATCAGGAATATGAAGAGACCCCTAATAAAGTTTATTCTCTAGTAGGCAAGTCACTATATATATAATTTATCTGCATAGTCAGGTAATCACTGTGGTAGCATTAAACACCTTGCAAGAAAGAAGTGTTTTTATTTCTGTACTGCACAATGGGGCCTCTCTCATCTATATTATAACCCCAAAAACCCATATGGGCCCCCATTTCTCACATGGCTTCCCATGATGACAATTTAGTAAGGTGATCAAAGTAACACCTGTGGTCACTTGGAGATTCTCAGTATTATTTACTAAAATCTAAGAAACAATGCTAATTTTTTTTACAGTTTTTGCTACAGCTATCTCATATGCCATGAATTATAAATGCAATAATGGTATATTGTGTCTGCTGGGCCTGCTGAAAAAAAATATATATAATTTGTGTGGTCACCCAATTCAATTTTCTTTACAATAGGGTTTAAATATAGGTAACAAAAAATCTCAGATTTGGCTCAGCACTGGGGTGAAAAAAAGGCTTAGCAGTGAAAGGGTTAAAACAACTGTGAGAAAAATCCACAGTTAATTCTATAATATTTGTAAGCAACTGTAAGGCATTAAAATAATATTTTTTCACCTATATTACAAATCTGTACTTACATGTAAAGCATATAATGCTTAATTTGGCTGTTGAATATCCCTTTAGTACCCTTTTAGTTTTGATTAAAATGTTATTAGTTTAAACTTGGCAAAATACCTTAAAGACCTTTCTTTAATTGTCCTTAGCAGAAGAGAAAGGCAAATAGAAAACTTAAGCTCAAACAGGGTTCCACCCATTACTTTATAGAAACTGAACCTTTACAATTATATCTTCAATATTTAGGCAACCAATGTAATTTTAAAACATAAATCCAAATATTATTCTGAGGCTAACTTTGTTTTGAATACATCATTATGTCTTGCATGTTTTTACTATTTAATATTCCTTTAATCCTGTGTCTGTAGCACTTAGAGGGCCTAAACAGCTCCGGTATTGTCGGCAGCGATAAGGTTTTGCTATTTCTGCATGCACAATAAAATTATTATTCAAAAAAGTGATGTCTAACATTTTTTCTATATATTTGAAGAAAGTGCCTGAGCAACTATTTAACTAATCTTTGTTTAAAAAGAATATTTTTCAAATTCTGCTCTGTGTCAAGAAGGGTTGCCACCTTTACTAAAAAGTAATAGTGGCTTGTTATTAAGTCTAAAAAATGATGCTACCAGTAACATCACATAGTCTATCTCCTCCGCTTTATATTTTGTCAGCCAAAGCAGCTGGCTACACACTCTGGCCACACTAAATTATTCTTGCATCTTTCACCCTATCAATAGTGATGTCGCAAACTTAAAATTTTCCGTTCGTGAACGGCAAACGCGAACTTCCGCAAATGTTCGCGAACGGGCAAACCGGGCGAACCACCATTGACTTCAATAGTGTCAGGTTCACTGTCTGTGTATATACCTTTAAATCCTTCTTGACCTATCACGTTACCACACCCCCTTTATAACACCTGCAATTGCCTTCATCCTATGCTTAGTAATTTTTGTTTAACTGCCTATGTAGTTCTGCTTCTGCTAAGCTCCTTGTCTATGAAACTGACTGTCATTTCAACTTTGTATGCTGGACCTCTATGCATAATTCTATACCTGAAGTTCGTCTGAAACTTTCTCTCTGTCCTTAAAAATCTAACTAACAGTGCCTCTGCAAGTTTCTCCTAAATCTTCTTGCTACGCAAGCTTACTTTGCCAATTGGACTGCTCCCTCCAAGTTCCTGAAGTTCACTTATCAATATACATTGTTTTTTCAACTGGTACCTAACTTACTGTTTGCTTGTCACGTTAATTCATTTCTTCAGTGAAGAGACCTACAATCGGCTCAGTGCCGCACCCGGTGTTCTGACGTCAGACGCCAATCTCCCTGCTGAACAGATACCGGAAGAGAGTTCCACACCTCTATACTCGCCTGCAGCAAAGCCTAAGGCTCCGGTAAGAACTTTATCTACTATCAAAGGTACAACTTACTTTATCTACATTCCCAAATATGTGCAAGTATGAGATTATAAATATCTAAGGAAATTACTTTGAAACTCTCTGACCGTTCTGTGTATTTTCTGCTTTGCTTAAAAAATTAACGTCTCTTGCCTCAGGATCACGCTTACTCTTTGCTATATGTGCAATAAGTATTCAACTAATACTATAACCTCTTGCTTCAACGCTCAAGGATTCTACTGCATTACAAATTGCATTGCTTATCTAACTGTTGATTTACCGGCTTTGTTCTTTGAAGATCTTTTCTTCCACTGCTGACTTTTTCATTATCTCTTATCCATATTTCATCCTATCTAATTGTGGTATATAGTATCTTTGTTCTGTTATTCCTAAGTCATATGCATTTGTCTTATGAAGTTAATAAGATATATGCTTCTCTGACTTCAAATCTAATTAGTAAAATACTTTGTAAAGCTTTGTCTTACTGAAAGTTATAATAACTACACTTGCTGTTATTGTTACTACTTCCACATAGTAGTGATAAACAAAAAGTGTATACAAATCTATATATATATATATTCTTATAATAGAAAATCATAGGGCAACAGTTACATATTACTAAGCCATAAAAAAAAAAAAAAAAGAGCATTATGGAACAACCTGACCTTCCACAGGTTGTATATGATATGTCACAAAAAATGGATCAGATGGGGAAAGCCATTCTAGATCTACAAAGAGAGAATCAAATATTGAAAGGATTCATAAAGGATACCAAGGAACAATCCACTAGCTCTCTGGAACCTCAAGTCTCTGTACCAGACTTGTTTGCAGGTGACAGAAGATCATATAGACATTTTAAAAATGCCTGTGGACTTTTATTTAATTTGAAACCAAGAACATATCCTAACGACAGAATAAAGGTGTTAACTACCATATCCTACTTAAGGGCTGAACCAAGGATATGGGCAGATCAGTTGTGTGAAGCTAACTCTCCTATTCTCAACTCCTTAAGTGATTTCTTCCAAGCCATGGATGAGTTGTATTCTGACACTGATGTTCAACTTTCTGCAGAATTCAAAATGAGACAACTCAAACAAGGGAAAAGGCCAGTAGAAGAATATATAACGGAGTTCAAGTTATACGCTACTGATTCTTCCTGGAGTAGAGTTTCGCTAAGAAACCAATTTAGACTTGGACTTTCGGAAAGCCTTAAGGACGAACTTGCATGCACTGAGATGCCGGAGACTCTGGAAGCACTAATGAGGTTGGCAACCCAGATTGACCGCAGACTCCGTGAGAGAAAAGCAGAGCGTTACCATACTGAATCCCACTATAAGGCACCACCTATTCCACATCAAAAACCACCTGGGTTTACTACAGAAAAGGTCACTCCCATGGAAATTGGCATGTTGAGAGGACCTCTTACTACTGATGAAAGATCTCGTCGCAGGGCTCTGCGCCTGTGCATGTATTGTGCAGATCCTAACCACACAGTCACTGACTGTCCAACTCTACGCAAGAATAAAAGGCATAAGTTTACATACATACGTAAATCTGATGTCTATGACACTTCCCAAACTTACTGTGACTTGTCTCTCTCTATACAGTGGGACCATAAGAAGTTAAGCACCAAAGCCATCATAGATTCCGGATCGTCAGGCAACTTCATTGATGCTGATTTTGTTCTTCTAAATAAAATACCTGTTGTTGAAAAGAAATCACCTGTATTCCTTAGAGTTATTGATGGGTCCACTCTCTCCACAGGACCTATTACCCAGCACACTGTTCCTCTCCTAATCAGTACTGTGTCAGGGCACACTGAGTTCATTGTTTTTGATATAATTTCATCACCTCACTCTCCTGTAGTATTAGGCTTAAACTGGTTACAGTTACATAATCGAGAAATAAATTGGCAAACCTTACAATTAAATTTCTCTTCACCTTATTGCAAAACAACATGTCACCCACAACACGAGATACTACTTACAAACTACTTGAGTTCTCCTCTACCTTCGTTCTACAGTGATTTTACTGATGTATTTAGTAAGGTAGAAGCAGAGACTCTACCTCCTCATCACATTTACGATTGTCCCATAGAATTAATACCAGGTTCTACACTCCCTGTGGGTCATTTGTACCCACTAAGCCAACCTGAGCTTAACCATTTAAAAGAGTATCTCACTGAAAACTTACGAAAAGGCTTTATACGACCTTCCACATCTCCCACAGCAGCCGGAATGTTCTTTGTCACAAACAAGGATAAAACTTTAAGACCGATAATTGATTACCGGGAATTAAATAAGTGCACGGTAAAAAACCGTTATCCATTACCTCTGATTCCGGAACTCATCGAAAGGCTTACCAACGCCACAATCTTTTCAAAGCTTGATCTTAGGGGAGCTTATAACCTCATTCGCATACGCCAAGGGGATGAATGGCTCACCGCATTCAGGACCAGATACGGACTTTTTGAGTACGTAGTGATGCCTTTTGGATTCTGTAACGCCCCTGCCACATTCCAGCATTTCATTAATGATATTTTTAGAGATTTGCTGGACGTGTGTATGGTGGTTTACCTCAACGATATATTAATCTATTCTAAAAATGAAGAAGAACATATTAAACACGTCAGATGGGTTTTGGCAAGACTCAGAGTCCACAAGCTTTATGCCAAACCAGAAAAATGTTCATTCCATGATACCATTGTTTCTTTCTTAGGTTATACTATTTCTCCTGCTGGCATTCAAATGCAATCCGAAAAAATAGAAGCAGTAAAGGATTGGCCACTTCCTACTAACAAAAAAGAATTGCAAAGATTTCTGGGATTTTTGAATTATTATCGGAAATTTATCAAAGGTTTTTCAGAGATTGTCAAACCACTCACTCAATTAACTGGAACCAGTCTACCCTTCAAATGGACTCCTATTCATACTGAAGTTTTCGAGCAATTAAAAACTTCATTCACTACTGCACCTATTTTGAGTTTCCCAGATGTGAACCTACCTTATATTCTTGAGGTGGATTCTTCTGACCATTCTATTGGTGCTGTACTATCTCAACAAAAGACTGAGACTGATCCAATACACCCTGTATCCTTTTATTCTAAAGCAATGAGTCCAGCTGAAAGAAACTACGGAATAGGTGACAAGGAGCTATTAGCCATACGTAGGTCATTGGAGTTCTGGAGACATCTATTGGAGGGAGCCCTGCATCCCATTGTGATTTTAACTGACCACAAAAATTTACAATATCTACAAAGTAATAAAACCCTCTCAAGTAGACAAGTACGCTGGTCACTTTATTTTTCTAGATTTGATTTCAAGATAGTATATCGTCCTGCCACAAAAAATGGCAAAGCTGATGCTCTCTCTAGGCTAGACTCAGACTTACCAGAGGTAAAAAATCCCACAAGTATTATTCCTACAGATAAATTCCTAGGATTTACTACTACTTTTCTAAAAGAAGTAAGGTCAAAGTCTGTTCTACCTCCAGAAGTTGGAACAAAAAAGTTAAAGAAGAAAGACGGTATATATTACTTCAATGACAAGATGTACATCCCCACTGAGTTGAGGAACCAGATCTTAGAACAACACCATGAATCTCCTTTAGCCGGACATCCAGGGGTAGCTCGCACCTTGGATTTACTCCAGAGAAAATATTGGTGGCCTGACATGTTTCCCTCAGTACTAAATCATGTTAGAACTTGTGCTATCTGTCAAGTATCCAAAACAGAGAAAAAATCTCCTTACGGGTTATTGATGCCACTTCCTATCGCAAAGGCTCCCTGGCAACAAATCAGTATAGACTTTATAGTTGAATTGCCTCCCTCAATGTCCTATACCACCATACTTGTTGTCATTGACACTTTTACCAAGATGGCACACTTCTTGCCGTTTCACAAATTACCATCTTCATCTGAAACAGCAACATTGGTCATAAACAACATCATTAAACTACATGGTATTCCAAAAACCATAATTTCTGATAGAGGTTCTCAGTTTACCTCTCGGTTTTGGAGAAATTTATGTATTGCCCTGAAAATAGACCATCACTATACTACATCCTTTCATCCACAAGCTAACGGACAAGTGGAAAGGTTGAATCAGTGGTTGGATGAATATCTGAGATGCTTCTGTTCTTATCAGCAACATGAGTGGTATAAGTATCTGGCACTTGCAGAATTTGCCTATAACAATTTAACTAATTCCTCAACAAAACTGACACCTTTTTATGCCAATTATGCTTATCATCCAAATTTTGATTTGCTTCCAATCACACCTTCTGCTTCTCCTTCTGTGGAAGAATTGAATAATTCCATTCTTGACAATTTTAGGTTCCTCAAGGATAATATCTTAAAGGCACAAGCAAGACAAAAACATTTCTATGATTTACGACATAGAAAACCTCCGCTTTACAGAATTGGCGACAAGGTTTGGCTATCCACAAAAAATCTCCGCATACAACTCCCTAGTAGAAAATTAACTCAAAAATTCTGTGGGCCGTTTGCTGTGACACGTATCATCAACGAAAATGCAGTTACGTTACAACTTCCTGCAACTTTAAAAGTTCATCCTACTTTCCACGTGTCCTTACTCAAACCTTATCTACCTTCCCGAACCACTCTTCCTCTTGTACCATCAAATTTGGACGCAGAGGCTTCCGCTGAATATGAAGTCCATTCAATAATCGATTCCAGGATTCATCGTGGAGTACTACAATATCTGGTTCGATGGAAACACTTTTCTGCAGAGGAGGACAGCTGGGAACCATCCTCCAATCTCCATGCCCCCCGTTTGGTTGCTCAGTTTCATCAACGTTTTCCTGACCGTCCTTGTCCTCAAGCTGTGGGACAGCTTGCCTGAAGGGGGGGTCCTGTCAGGTTCACTGTCTGTGTATATACCTTTAAATCCTTCTTGACCTATCACGTTACCACACCCCCTTTATAACACCTGCAATTGCCTTCATCCTATGCTTAGTAATTTTTGTTTAACTGCCTATGTAGTTCTGCTTCTGCTAAGCTCCTTGTCTATGAAACTGACTGTCATTTCAACTTTGTATGCTGGACCTCTATGCATAATTCTATACCTGAAGTTCGTCTGAAACTTTCTCTCTGTCCTTAAAAATCTAACTAACAGTGCCTCTGCAAGTTTCTCCTAAATCTTCTTGCTACGCAAGCTTACTTTGCCAATTGGACTGCTCCCTCCAAGTTCCTGAAGTTCACTTATCAATATACATTGTTTTTTCAACTGGTACCTAACTTACTGTTTGCTTGTCACGTTAATTCATTTCTTCAGTGAAGAGACCTACAATCGGCTCAGTGCCGCACCCGGTGTTCTGACGTCAGAAGCCAATCTCCCTGCTGAACAGATACCGGAAGAGAGTTCCACACCTCTATACTCGCCTGCAGCAAAGCCTAAGGCTCCGGTAAGAACTTTATCTACTATCAAAGGTACAACTTACTTTATCTACATTCCCAAATATGTGCAAGTATGAGATTATAAATATCTAAGGAAATTACTTTGAAACTCTCTGACCGTTCTGTGTATTTTCTGCTTTGCTTAAAAAATTAACGTCTCTTGCCTCAGGATCACGCTTACTCTTTGCCATATGTGCAATAAGTATTCAACTAATACTATAACCTCTTGCTTCAACGCTCAAGGATTCTACTGCATTACAAATTGCATTGCTTATCTAACTGTTGATTTACTGGCTTTGTTCTTTGAAGATCTTTTCTTCCACTGCTGACTTTTTCATTATCTCTTATCCATATTTCATCCTATCTAATTGTGGTATATAGTATCTTTGTTATGTTATTCCTAAGTCATATGCATTCGTCTTATGAAGTTAATAAGATATATGCTTCTCTGACTTCAAATCTAATTAGTAAAATACTTTGTAAAGCTTTGTCTTACTGAAAGTTATAATAACTACACTTGCTGTTATTGTTACTACTTCCACATAGTAGTGATAAACAAAAAGTGTATACAAATCTATATATATATATTCTTATAATAGAAAATCATAGGGCAACAGTTACAAATAGGCAGGCGAATTGTAAAACCCACAGGGACTCTTTCTGGCCACAATAGTGATGGAAAAGTTGTTTCAAGGGGACTAACACCTGGACTGTGGTATGCCGGAGGGGGATCCATGGCAAAACTCCCACGGAAAATTACATAGTTGATGCAGAGTCTGGTTTTAATCCATAAAGGGCATAAATCACCTAATATTCCTAAATTGTTTGGAATAACGTGCTTTAAAACATCAGGTATGATGTTGTATCAATCAGGTAGTGTAAGGGTTATGCCCGCTTCACAGTGATAGACCAAACTTCCAGTTTAACGCACCGCAAAAAAACGCAAACAGTCCATTTGCACAACCGCAAACTCCCTATTTGCACAAGGTTGGATACCAAGCTAGCCATGTCCCGTTCCTTGTCCTCACTGATGTCATTGAAGGTCTCTTCCTCCACCCAGCCACGTACAACACCAAGGGTCCCCGAAAGGTGACAACAAGCCCCCTGGGACGCCTGCTGTGTTTGGTCTTCCACCTCTTCAAAGCCACCTTCCTCCTCTGACTCCTCTTCTTCAGACTCCTCTCTCTGCGTTGCCTCTCTCTGCATTATTATAAGGTGTGTTAAGTAGTACTATTCCTATCAGTTTAATCCCTGTTATGTCCCCTATAAAGGGACGTGTATATGGCATGGATTTTAGGAACCGGGAGATGGAAAAGGATGGCTTGGTCGGTCCTACTACTTCAAATTTGGGGCACTGCGCGTACAATCGTGGCCGTACTTTTAGCCGACGGACATTTGGCAGACGGACATTTGGCCCACGGACATTTGGCCGATGGACATTTGGCCGAAACACAAGTGGCTGTCAGATAACAGTCCGGCCACGAGATAGATAGATTTGATAGATAGATAGATAGATACATAGATTAGATAGATAGATCAATAGATGCAATAGATACAATTGATAGATATGATAGATAGATAGATAGATAGATTTGATAGATAAATAGATAGATTTGATAGATAATTTCCCAGACAGAGAATTACAAGACGTGCGGTCTGAGACCCATGGTAAGCTTCCCAGAGGCAGTTGCGGCGCCCGAGGCTCTGATTAGAACAGAAAAAAGTTTAGTTTTTTTTTAATTTAAACTACTGTTACACCAGATATGAGTGGTGGCACTGGGCAAGTGGGCACAATATACGCTGTGAGCCTGGCACACACGCTGGCAGGCAGGCAACTGCAACTAGATTACACAAGCAGACTGATGTTTCACAGTCAAAATTTTTTTTTTTTTTAAATTTACACCACTGTTACACCAGATATGAGTGGTGGCACTGGGCAAGTGGGCACAGTATATGCTATGAGCCTGGCACACACGCTGGCAGGCAGGCAACTGCAATTAGATTACACAAGCAGACTGATGTTTCACAGTCAAAAAAGTTTTTTTTTTTTAAATTTACACTACTGTTACACCAGATATGAGTGGTGGCACTGGGCATTTGGGCCTGGCACACACGCTGGCAGGCAGGCAACTGCAATTAGATTACACTAGCAGACTGATGTTTCACAGTCAAAAAAGTTTTTTTTTTTTAAATTTACACTACTGTTACACCAGATATGAGTGGTGGCACTGGGCAAATGGGTCTGGCACACACACTGGCAGGCAGGCAACTGCAATTAGATTACACAAGCAGAGTGATGTTTCACAGTCAAAAAAGTTTTTTTTTTTTTAATTTACACTACTGTTACACCAGATATGAGTGGTGGCACTGGGCAAGTGGGCACAGTATACGCTGTGAGCCTGGCACACACGCTGGCAGGCAGGCAACTGCAATTAGATTACACAAGCAGACTGATGTTTCACAGTCAAAAAAGTTTTTTTTTTAAAATTTACACCACTGTTACACCAGATATGAGTGGTGGCACTGGGCAAGTGGGCACAGTATACGCTGTGAGCCTGGAATGCTGGCAGGCAGGCAACTGCAATTAGATTACACAAGCAGACTGATGTTTCACAGTCAGAAAAGTTTTTTTTTTTTAAATTTACACTACTGTTACACCAGATATGAGTGGTTGCTCTGGGCAAGTGGGCCTGGCACACACGCTGGCAGGCAAGCAACTGCAATTAGATTACACTAGCAGACTGATGTTTCACAGTCAAAAAAGTTTTTTTTTTAATTTACACTACTGCTACACCAGATATGAGTGGTGGCACTGGGCAAGTGGGCCTGGCATACACACTGGCAGGCAGGCAACTGCAATTAGATTACACAAGCAGACTGATGTTTCACAGGCAAAAAAGTTTTTTTTTTTAAATTTACACTACTGTTACACCAGATATGAGTGGTGGCACTGGGCAAGTGGCTTGGCAGGCAGGCAACTGCAATTAGATTACACAGGGAAAAAAAAAAAAGCAGACTGTTGTTCTAGCCCTAAAAAGGGATTTTTGGGGTGCTGTCCTTACAGCAGAGATCAGATGAGTCCTTCAGGACTGTAGTGGACACTGAATACACTAGCCTAGCTATCAATTTCCCTATTAAATCAGCAGCAGCTACACTGTCCCTCCTCTCACTAAGAATGCAGCTTCCAAATGAATCTAAAATGGCTGCTGTCCAGGAGCTGGGAGGGTCTGGGAGGGAGGGTCTGCTGCTGATTGGCTGGAATGTGTCTGCAGACTGTGAGATACAGGGTCAAAGTTTACTCAATGATGACGAATAGGGGGCGGATCGAACATCGCATATGTTCGCTCGCCGTTGCGAACGCGAACAAGCTATGTTTGCTGGGACTATTCGCCGGCAAACAATTTGCGACATCACTACCTATATCCTTTTATAATTTTATACACTACAGACTTATGTATGCTGCTTCAACCAGCCAAGCCTATCCTCTGATTCTACCATTATCACATGACACAAGCCAGCCAACAACAGTACGAAATTATGCTGCAGCATCCCTTTGACCCATTAAAAAACAATCTGATTCACGTGCAGAGCAAATATCTCTTCCAAAATACCCTATTCTATCAGAATTACTATCAATAATCTTTATTCTATGTTCTCAAAACTAGCACTGGCCACATACCTCTAAACACTGGCATCGAAATATC